>NW_028219982.1:0-74205 GCF_045865225.1 Trachurus japonicus | reverse complement strand
TCAGAAGCCATCAAACACACACAACACATTTGATTGGATCCAATCGGTGAGGTGCTGGATCTAGTTCCGGCAGGATCCGGTACAAATTAAGCACTGGTTATATCTTATCTATTTATATATATTTATTATACATTGCTGGCCATATCTATATGTGTTTCTGGCCTTATAACATTTCGATTTCCTTTTATGAAGTTTTGTATTGATCTGGTAAAACTTGTTGCAAATGTTACATAACAGATTTAGTTGGAGTGCCCTCCAGTGAGAGGACACGGGACATAGGCCTAATAATAAGCTGGTATTGGTGATGATATAATTAAAAAAATTTAAAAAAATATTTTAAAAAATTGAATATTTGAATATTTAAAGCAGAAGTAAGCGATCCGGTGGTTTTGGCTAACTTCTTGTCAGCCGATGGAGTTAGCAGTCCCCGCCCTCGTCCCGGTTACATGCTGCTATTCCGACATGCCGCTATTTCGACATTGACTTCTAATTGTCGGAATAGCGGCATTAACATTATTTTTCAAGCGTTCCACTATTCCGACATTTTTTTTTTCATTGTCGGAGTAGCGGCACTTTACTATTTTTCAAACATTACGCTTTTCCGACATTGATTGATTACGTTATAGTCAGTACGTGTCTTTCTGATTTTTCATCTGAGACACTGTTTCTCATACACAAACACATAGGCCTATAAGAGAGAAGAAAAAACAAACCCGCCAAGTTTAAAAACACACCGGCAGCAGCACCTGCTGATCTGCAGCTACTGAGACTGTTATTATTCTGTCACCTGAGTTAACGAGGTGCACGTGAATTTGGAGCTGACGAGAGAATAAAGAGTGAGACAACGCGGCTCTGAGGAGGAACTGTGAAGGACTCAGCTGTAATGGAAAATGACCTAAACCGAGTCCAGTAGAGCTGTAACTGTGTAGTGGAAAGGCGTTCAAAGTAATGGTAACTATCGTCCTGCTTTACATTATTTTAACATAGGTAAAAGGGGAGAAAAAAAAGATTTTCTGGGATAAAGGGGCAGATTACATCAGATTATTCTTCTTTCTGCTCCCTTTTGTTGAGATTTGGGAGGTTTTTGTTTTTCTTGTAGCTCATTAAAATGCAAGATCATTTTTCTGACTGATTTATTGCCCGATGTAGCCATGTATCTGGCTCCCCCCCCGCCCGCTGTGTTCGTTGTCACTTTGTAGCCGCTCCACAGAGCACACATGGCTAATTAATATGCACGTGCTGACCATATATGCTTGTGTAGGCATTCCGGGGGCGGAATATGGTGCGCACCATTCTTGGACCCAGTTTGATTTATCAATGATTTATCAAAGAGAAATTGCGGAGAGTTGTGCACGCACAGTTTGATAGATCTGAAAAATGTGTAAATATGTTGGGTGTCTTTTCGCCGTAGGCCTAAGCAAAACATTTAGTAGCAGCAGTTTTACATTGCTTACTTACAGTTTTGATAAATGAGGCCCCCGCCATAAGCCCAGAGCCCAGACGCTCACAGCTGCAGCTCCGCGGCTCATCCGCGGCGCTGTCCGTGGTGCTGAAGGTGACAGGTTAACTTGACAAACAAACTGCAGCATAGTTCTGTTTGTTTATCATGTGTGTCAGTTTTGTTTGTGACTTGATAGTTTAGTTGTTGAGATTAAGAACATCACTCCCTCATCAAACCGGTGATAGGCATGCTGAATAGAAAAAAAAAGAGAGAGACACGCCTGGGTATTGCAGCTGTTAAAAAAAAAAAAAAAAGGGAAAAAAAAGATGTGTCGGACTAGCGATACCAAAAAGTGTCGGAATAGCGGCATGTCTAGATAGAGGGATGTCTAAATAGAGACATGTCGGAATAGCGGGCGGACCCCCCTCGTCCCTACGTCACCACATTCACGCGCATCCCTTGGCTGCACACACAGGGCCCTAGTTTGCTGGCGCAGCGCAGGTGGCGCAAGGTAGCGCAGCCGGTCTAATGCAAGTTTCGACCAGCGCAGCCTAGTGTAAAGTCAGATTGGAAGATTGGAAGATTGGCAGATCGCGCTGCGCTGAGATAGGCGTGGCCGCGCAGCAGGGGGAGGCGTCACAGATTCAGCTTGGTGCAGTGGAAGTTTTGTGCGAAAATGTCCCGCCGAGGTTGCGCTGAAAGCTCGCCACCTCCAACCAGGTCTACTCTCAGCGCAGGGCGAAGCGCAGCAGGTGCAGTGGAAGTTTGGCTGACTGACCCGCAGTGCACACACGTTACCAAGACCTCACAGGCAGATCTCCACAGTTCCAGACACATTTCAATGCAATAAATATCCACAATAACCACTATTTAATGCAACTAACGGAATCAACGCGTGAATTTATATCTATATAGATTGTCCCGTCACATCTGACGTCAGATTAAAGCAGAGATCAAAGGCTGTGGCACGCGTAATGGAAACTCCACCTGAATTAACACAGCAGGGACGAACTGGCACTGAAAAGCAGCTGTGGATGTCCCAAAAGCAGGACTGAGGGTGGATGACTGCATGTCTCTGCCATACCACTCTGCCCTTGTGATGATCCCCTTCATTTATTTATTTACTTATTAATTCAAAAGCGCGTGCGACCGCATCACGCAGCCGTAATGAAAAACAAAACACAAATCATCATCTCTCTTAGTCCACCACAACAGCCTCGGCATCAGATAGTCAGTATATAGCCTACTACAGTATACTCAGTATCTCTATAACAGAAAAAAAAAGAGATGGACACAGAGAGAGAGAGAGAGCGTCCTTTACGCTGATTTCATACCGCATGGTGTTTGTTTATGTTGTGATTAGTGTAGCCTACACCTCTCATCTTATACACAGGGTTTGAATAAATGTGAGTTTCTTTATTAGTTTATTAGTTGTTGTTTTTTTACACTGGGCAGCCGTTCTCAGTGTATCAGATCAATCCTGGTTAAGTATATTAGTAAACTCATTATTGGTCACTCTGAGCTCGGACCTCCGGACCAAAACAGCTGTTTCCTCCTGGGAGAGGTTCGGCCTCTGGCGTCGCTGTCTCCTCCGTCCATGTCCAAGTATAAAATGACAAACTTGCAGTGCGCATCGCCCGCCGCGCAGTTAAAGGTGAGGAGAGGAGCTCCTTTGATTGGTGAAGATCTGACTCGGCTGTGTCAAACCCACTCCACGCCTTTCTCTCCTCCTCCTGTCTCCCTCCCACCCTGTCTCCTCCCTCTTCACCGTTTGCGCCGGTGGGAGGGACGAGGGGAGGGGTTGCGCTGGTCTAAGTCTGACTGCGCGGCCCACCAATCTTGCGAAATGAACCTGGGCCACACCCCGTTGGCGTGGCGAAGCTGCGCTGCACTTAGACTTCGCTCGGTCAAGGAAACTAGGGCCCACAGAGAGGACTGCCCCTTTATGCCGTTCTCTCTCCTCATTGGATAAAGGTTGTAGGATACAAGGAAAGTTTTCTCCTCGGCTTACAGCAGAGCAGAGTGACTGACAGACCCGTGTTTCAGACCAAACACTCTATGTAAGTGATTGCTGTCGGAAGATATAACTATTTAAGACTTTGATTAACACAAACATTCCGCTTACTTCTGCTTTAACATAAGAAGCGTTAGAAATTCAAATATGTGTCAAACAAATAAACACACTGTAGTCTATATTCTTAGTACTACAGTGTTCTGTATTCTTGTATTTGTGGTAGTAGAGTCTTGTTTATATATATATATATTTTATAACAGAATCACAATAACATTCATTATTCTGCATTTTAAGTTTTTTGCAGGTAAGCAAATTATATTTTTTTAAAAACTGTTTAGCCTGTTCTTGGCCAAAAATGGCCACCTACGGAAAAGGCTTTTAATTTTTTTTTCTACTTTGACTGCATAAAGTTTATAAATAACATCAGTTATTGTCATACATATGAAATAACCATTAATTTTGTAAACCCTTCATATGCCAGTTTGCTTACATGATGCATTTGTTGGTAAACAAATAAACACACTGTAGTCTGTATTCAAAGTGCCAATGGGCTTTCTTGTATTTGTGGTCTTGGATATATAACAGAATCACAATAACATTTATTATTCTGCATTTTTAGTTTTTTGCAGGTAAGCAAATTGTATAAAATCCTGTAAGTCTGTTCATGGTCAAAAATGGCCACCTACATATTACATTGACAAAATGCTTTAAAATCTATATGTATTTTTTTTTTTTAAAAACCTTCCACCTGTAACAACTTAAAATTTTTATTTTACATCACACTTGCTCACACATCAACTCAGCAGGCAACAGGCATGAAAACATTAACAACAATAACACATTGTCCATGAATGTTGTTGTGGACTGGTGGTCTCTATGAAGACGTTTGGAAAATTTGGAATTGAAGTTGTGGTACATCCTCGGGCAACCATGTGGACTGCAGATAGCAGTCAAGTCCTGTCTGTCTGATAAGGCGTGTATTTCACTTAGATGTCTTTACTTCTGTAGATATTGACTGTCTGCACCTGTCTGGTACCTTGGCTCTCCTCTTGCTTGAGATGGTGACTTCGTAGATGTATTCAAAGAAGGTGGTGTTGTGGTGGATCAGACAAGTTGCACACCCAGTACAGCTTGAATGAGCACTTGGAAAGATGGTTAGCATGTCTTTTATGGGTGAGTGAGTTTAACTTAAGTACCGCTAACAGCCACACAGTCACTTCTCTGACTGTGGCTATACCCGCAGACCTCCGTTACACATGTGCTACCGTAAAAAAAAGAAAGAAAGAAAGTTGTTTTCAATAAAACACTAATTATCTCCTTTCTGACATGCTGATATAGGAATACCCACATGGTTGTGCGTAATAACGCAGCAGAGTGCAGACAGTCCAATGACAGACCTGTTACTGACAGACAGAAACGTCCAAGATATCCTGCAACAGTCACAGTCTCTTTCTCTGCCGGACAGCCGAGCCCCGATCGAGGAGGGAGACAAGCCGCTCCGGTGCAACACCTGTCTAGGTGCAACTCATCTCCACAGCAGAGAGATCGGGCCGGTGTTTCACATCCCTCCATCAGCCCAACCGTCAGTGCTGGCGGTTATAAAGTCGCATTCGCGGCAGTATTTAGGCTCAAACACTTATGTTTAGTAAACTGCAGGAGCATTTCATGAGATCGCTGGTTTTCCTGACGTGGTCGGTGATACGTGCGTGTGCAGCCTCCATCCACCAGTGACGCTTGTATCAATCACATAAACTATCACTCTATTCATTTCCAGATATTTAACGTTGCCGCCCTCTCCCTGTTGAACGTGGTAATGTCAGTAAAGTCCCTCTTCTTGGCCGTCTTCCGTGTCTCCGTGTCGTTAAAGGGGAATATATCGGGGCGTGACATTTAAATTAGGATCGTTTTCACACGATAGATTGATCTACACCAAAGTCGGTTGTGCACTTTTAGGAAATCACACGTGACACTTGGTGCACGCTGATATTTACACCAGAATCTACAGCAGATTCTACGCAAGTTTGATAAGTGAGGGCTCAGGTGAGGCACCAAGGCTTATAATGGTGGTCACAACAAAGAATACTTCTGAAACTGAAATCTGATTGGTTGGTTTGGTTTATTAATTTAAAATATATACACAATTTTAATTGATCAACAAACAAATTTACAATTAACATTTTAACATTACAACCATCAACTATCAACAATCCTTTGTTGTGCAGCATGCTGCGATGACTTTGGGAGATGGATGATCTTGAGGCGAATGGCCACCACCTCCTCAGTGACTCTGTGGACAATACGGTGGACAGTGGGACGAGGCATCCCAAACACTCTGGAGACCACCCTGTATGATGCCCCACTTGCCAACCAGAACAGGAACACCAAGGTCTCAATCGTGGCACCACATCCATGCCTGCGCTCCTGTTGGAGCAGGTCCAGCAGCACCGCCAGGGCCTCCCTGCTCAGCCGAAAATCTGTCCGTTTGTCCTCTGCTTTAAAGGACAATTCCAGGCGAATTCAACTCGGGGGTGTATTTTCCTATCATTTTAGGTCTAAAAGAAGGAATCTGAAGATTTTCAGTTTAATCGCTCCTGTTTTGCGGTAGTTGTGTCTGTCCCCGCATCGCCGCGGCAGCAATGAATGGGAGTGGATGTAAATTCCGCTGTTTAGGCTGTTTACAGCCCTCAACGCCGCAATGTTTTTCCACAGACAGCGTCAGATGGCTACTCAAACATACACAGAGAAGTCTATTTACTTCAAGCAAGCCGACATGTTTGTAAAAGTCGATCTAATTCAAAGTCTCCCGGAGTCTTGTGTTCAGGTGCAGTTGGAAAGCTACCGTTTGTGTCATAAACACAGGAATATCAACTCTTTACTTGCTTCAAGTAAAAAAAACTTCTCGGTGCATGTTTGAGTAGCCATCTGACTTTGAAAGAAAACAATAAGTAATGCACTCAACCACCATGGCCTCCATGCACGCACACCATGCAAGACATGGAGGCCATGGTGGTTGAGTGCATTACTTATTGTTTTCTCTGAAACAACTGTACCTGCTGATCCCAGGTCTGTCTGAAGCTCTCCACCAGTGGTCCTGGACTGTTAGGGAACCCTTTGGATTATTGTTTTGACTCTTCTGTCTGAAATCTTTGGTTGCGTAGGTCTTTAGACAGCTCTTAGACAGCTCTTTGCTATTACCTATCATGCAATACTTATTGTCTGACACCTTGGTGGTGAGAAACCTTTTTAAAAGGCATCAATCAGGACTAAACCAGCAGATATTACTTTGCACTGATAGGAGACAGGATTACATTCTAAATACTGACAAACTCCAGCTGCTTTCTTGGCTTTCCATACCTTTTTGCCCCTCCTTTTCTTCATGTGTTCAATACTTATTCCCTGTGTCATTTCACTTTATTACACATAACTTAATTTATGGACATTAATGTTCGGATTTCTTTGTATGTGTGCATTACTTGGGTTGATGCCGACATCTGGTGAAAATTTCATGTCAATAACTCTATTAGAAATATATTTTCTGAGAAAAATGTTGACGTATTCAATACTTATTTTCCCCGCTGTACATAGGGAATTATGTTGCACCAATAAAATAAATATTTCAAAAGATATGTATATAGATGGAAGCTAAATAAAAGGGAGACGTACTCCTTTTCTGTGGAGGTCCATAACCACCACAGGAGGGTAGAAGCCATATTTTACACAAGAGTATTAGAGTATTTGTATTTTGTGTTGCATAGTGCCTCAAATTGGCAGAATCCCTGAAAGATTAAGTTGGTGGCTGGAAACGTCATCTTCAGCAAAGTCTCAAGAGAGCCGATGACACGAGACTGCAACTACTACTACTACTATACTGACACATGGTTCTATAGTAAAAATAGGAGAATAACTTGAAAATATTTGGACTGATACAAATACCCAGAGAATTGTCATTACAATCCCTACTATCATTCTACGTGAAATTTAAATATATTTCCTACCTGAAATAATTGTCAAACTTAACATATGTGCAAATGAAAACACAGTAGCTGAAAAAAAAAATGCAAATCTTCTAACAATTTTAGAACCGTGGTGAATTAAAGATATACTTTGTGCCAACATGAGTCACAACACCTTGTATACTTTTCTTTTTTCATACACACCTGGAGGTTGTGCCTCAAGTAGAGACAAAGCCGCAATGTAAGAATTACATGATCATTGAAATTATGAAGACCGTCCCTCCACTCCTGGTAACGGTACACCATAGGACATTTGGTGCACCTTTTATTGTAAGTTGAGATGCCTGTATTGGACAGAAATAGAAACATCAGGGTATCAAATTAGTGATTTGCACAGCCTCCTCCAGTTTTGGACTATCTGGACACATCTTGCAAAAGAATTTACATGTTGTTGAGGTAGTAATTGTTCTTTTACATGCTTGAAAAAAGCTGCTCAGCCACCTGGCTATTTAGTGAAACCTGAAGTTCAGGGACCAAGTTGACCCTCCTTAAGACTTCCTAGGGGTCTCTGGTGTTGGCCTCGTGGAACTTATCATGAAGCACATAATAGTCTGAGGAACCAGTTAGCGGATTACCATGTTTCTCAGGACTTTGTAACTTCTCAGTTAGCCGGTTACAAGCTGTCATTCCAACATCCCACCATTCCGATGTCCCACCACTCCGACATCCCACCATTTAGACATCCCACCATTCCAACATACCTCTATTCCGACATCCCACCATTTAGACATACCACCATTCCAACATACCGCTATTCCGACATGCGAACGTCCCACCATTCCGAGGCTTTCAATATAAGGAAATGTGCGTTACTCAACAGGTGACTCCCTTCTTTAAAGGAAACTAAACCCCTCAGTTTTGGATGACGTGCTCTAAGCTTGAAATTCAAAAAATGCCTTGATTATGGGCGGGACTCCAGGAGCTCCCCCCTCCCCCCTGCGCCCCATTCACACCCGCGAAATCACACAAAAGAGAAAAAAAAGTAATAAACACACATCGACACTTCTGCTAGCGCTAACGAGCTACTAACGAGCTACTCTAACAGCACTAGTAGCGTGGACACTACTAGGAGAGGACGCCAGAGCCGTGACACAGCATCTACAGCCGATCCGCCGGCTCGTTAGCTCGTTAACGGCTCGTTAGCGCCGGCCGCACTAACGATTCCCGTTCAGGCAGCTGTTAGCAGCCGTTAGCCGCAGCAGAGCAGCTAGAGTGCCTAGCAACCGTTAGCGGCAGGCAGCAGCCGGTGCTGATTGGTCGGGGAGCTGGTGGCCGGTGACGAAAGCTGCCTCCAAAACGTCATCTGCCTCCATCTCAGCCAATAGAAAAATTCGATTGTAATAGCCGTGTTTCAACCCATAGAGGGCAGTCACTCTACATTTTTACTACAAAATACACCAAATTGAAATATTTTGACTAAAATGTCAAAAGTTGGACCAGAATCAACTGACAACACTACCTTATACCCAAATACATTTGTTTTCAGCAGAAAAAAGTGGTTTAGGGGTTTAGTTCCTCTTTAAGACATGCTGATAGAGGAATACCCACATGGTTGTGCGTAATTACGCAGCAGAGCACAGACAGGGGCTGTGTTCGAAATCATCCACTCACTCACTCACTCACTCACTCCCTATCCACTACATCATGTATATGATATAGTGGACTACATCATGTACACGATGTAGGGAACGACGGGAGGAGAATTCGGACACTAGACGGTAATTTTCTGGACGTGGTTGCGTCAGCAGATGCGCCAGGTATTGCTGTGACGTAAGCGGACGCGCCGAGAATCATGTAAACACACCGGACCGGTCGGGAGCAGTTAAAAGATGTGATTTTTCATGGTGGTTTGTTTCTTGGTCAAACTGTTGAAATATCAATGGTGTGTGAGTCTGGATTTGTCAACTACTGTTTGGTGTCCACATTGTGAGCTGTAACGGATTGTGCACGCGCTAGTCCGTGCGATCTAGTGGCAAAGTAACGTCTCTGCTAACGGCCAGTAGCAATTTAGCTCGTAGGCTATCGGCTACTTTTCTGTTGAAAACAGTTGCCTCACAGTTGTTACTTGGTGAAAAATGGTACCCGCTGTTGTTTGGATGCTGCTCGCCCAACTCCTGCTTCTCAGGCATCGACGAAGACGAAGGCAACAGCATCTTAGGCGTTTAAGGCACTATTTGTTGATTCGCCGACGTCAACTGGTAAATAACGGCAATACATCTTAGCTAACATGCTAACTGATATATGATACTGATACAGTATTGTGAAACCTATTAGCACAAGTAATTTTCTTATACGATTTAGTGAATGACCACGGAATGAAACAAACTAATTTAATATGTGTAACATATGAAACACAATAAGGTGTAAAAGGCAATCATGGCAGAAATATAACAGTTTTCTTTTTGCTTTAATTGAACTTAAATTAGTTTCAACCAGTTATTATATAACTCACCAACTACATAAGGTTATCATGTTTGATTTATCAGTTCAAGTAATTAAAGTAACAATAAAACAAAATAATGGAATAGGTAGTCATCTGGTTATTCAACTATAAATACCTGTAGCAGCCCTAATTTCTGTACCCTCAAACACTAAAAAATACAAATGTAATGTTCAATCAGGAATGACAAATATGAATTCTAAAATTTCTTTTGATGAATATGCACCACTTGAATATATGCTGAAGGTCACATAAAAAGGCAGGAGTCAGGAGAACACTCTTCCCTGTCCAAGGGACTCCTTGAGGGAGCTGGAGATGTCAGCAACTGTAAAACACAAGACACCATTGTGAGAACAGAAACAGAATGTCAAATGTGTGTACTTAACACTTAGGTTTACACTAACTGGATATCACTAATGAGTCAAGTGTAAGGAAACCTTTGACGTGGTAGATGTAGAATGTCCAGATTTAATATTAAAAACTAGTCTCTTGGTGCCATGTCCTAAATTTAATCATCTAGGGTCTGTGTCTGAGGAAAAATCTCTTAATCTGTTAAGATTATATATTAAATAGTGAAATAATGTTCATTTTAGCCGGAACCCCAGACGTACTGCCAGCTCAACGCTACCATGCCGGTACTTCGCCTGTACTTGGATGAGGAAGCGGACCTGAAGCCCGACTATCGGCTCTCCAGGGCTTCGCTGGAGAACGTGATCGCAGCCACAAGCAGCCAGCAGGATCACGGATGGGGCCACTACCTCGAGGTGCTGGTTTTTTTGTTTTGGTTGGCGAGCGCCACCTCATACTGTGTTGTGTCCCGCAGCTTCGCCATTCCTCGCACCACTGTACATGACATGGTACACAAAGTGTCCAGAAAGCTGCTAAAAATTTAAAAAGAGTTATTCACCTGCCTTCTGCTGCCGAGCTAGAGGATATGGGAATTGAATTTGCCCGTCTCGCCGGTTCCCCTGCTTTCTCCAGGGCAGTGGGCAGCATAGATGGGTGCCATATAAGAATTAAACCCCCATCCCTGGATGCCCAGTGTTACCTCAATCGGAGCTTCCAGCTGCAGGCGGTGTGTGACCACAGAGGCAGGTACCTGGACATCTTCGTGGGGTACCCTGGGTCTGTCCACGACTCCAGGGTCTTGAAGAATAGCCCGCTGTACACAGGCCAGCTATATCCACCCCAAGGCTTTTTTATCCTTGGGGATGGTGGGTACCCCTGTCTGTCTGCTCCCATCGGCCTCATCACGCCCTAAAGAGCCAGTCCACCAACCAACGGCCAGGCGCTTCAATTACCACCATACCAAGGCCAGATCCATCGTGGAGAGGTCCTTTGGGAGCATGAAGACCCGATGGAGGACAATATTCTTCAAGGCTCTGGAGGTTAAACCAACATTTGCCCCCGATGTCATAGCCTGCTGTGCCATCCTCCACAATGTCGCCGTTGGAAAGGCAAACAGCAGAGGAGGTCCTCAGGCCGGATGACGATGCTGGAGACCAACACCAACACCAGGACCAGCAAAGTGGGGAGCGCATTCGGGAGCTGTTGACGGCAGCTGTCTCTGCTCCTGATGAGCAAGTGCCGGCTCTGGAGGACCATGACTACATGTAGATATAGGACAACATTACGTTAATATAGATTTGTAAATATATTAGAGGTCAACATTGATTTAGTTATTCAGTCATGATTCACATTTCACATAATTGTTGTAGGGTAGTTTCTGTAGTAGGTTTATGATTCATATTACTGTTGTTGTTATAAATGATTGACTTCATATTGAGCCTTTGTTTTTTCTTGAAATATACAAAGACACACCTCACCTACTCTAATTTTTTTTTAAACTATTCACATTCTATCCACAATACAAAGTGGGGAGCGCATTCGGGAGCTTTTGAGCGCTGCCGTCTGTGCTCCCGATTGCCAAGTTGCTGCTCTGGGGGACTACAACTATATGCAAATATAAAAGCATGAGCAGTAGGTTAGGGATATATAATTGACATAATTGTTCAAAATCATTTATCATCATCATCATATTGTTACTATAAATGATTAAGTCTGTACATTTATTTATTTATTCATATTAACATATAGTTAACATAATTGTAGTGGGGTAGTATGTAAAGTTGTTTAATTCATCATATTGTTGTTATAATAATTAAGGTTGTGTATTTGTTATTTATTCATTCATAGTAATATATCTAGTTGGCATAATTGTTGTTGGGGGAGTTTGTCAAGTCGTTTAATTAATATTATTGTTATTATACTGATTTGTATATTTATCCACTCGTTTTTTCATCTTATGTATTACAAAATCAAATTGTTGTTATTTGTTAGTCACCTTGACACTTTTTTCCCTTGAAAAATACAAAGAAACACCTCACCTACTCTCAAAAACAAATTTATTTACCCTAACTATTTACATTCTGTCCATAATACGCCCTAACAGAGACAGCAGCCTCTCCTCTCTCTCCTCTTCTCTCCTGCCCCTCTCCTCCGCCCTTCTACTTTCTGCCTCGAGAAAATCGAGGACAGGGTCTGCCCTCTGCCTCTTTTTGGCCTGTGCTGGCCCTGCTGCCTGCTCTGGCCCTGGCTCTGCTCGCCCCGCCTCCTCTGAGCTGCTGTCACCTGGGGATGGGGGTGCTCTCTGGGTGTCAGGGGAGGACACTGCAGCAGCCCTGGAGCTGTCCCCCCAGGCCGAGGCAACAAGGACAGGAGGCCGGATGGATGGCCTCCCGCCAAGTGCCTCGTCCATCAGGGGGTACCACTTCCAGGACGCTACAGTGTCCTCCCCTGACTCAGTCCCTCGGCCAGTTGGTGGCTTCTTGAGTTCCTTTGAATTATATGCGTTCATTTAGTTAGGCAAATATACTAGCACCACAGGACGTTTTGCACAAAGATCCAAGACAAATCATACCTTGTAAGTTTTTTTTAGATTTTCCCACTTCTTCCCCACCCTAGCTGGGGACAAAACCTCCTCCAGGCCCATTTCCTTCAGGACAACCCTACAGAAAAAAAAGAAAAGTATAACTTAAATCAGTACTAATCAAATACACTGTAAATACGTATAATAATATTGTGCAATACGATATTATTTATCATTACATTATACAATACGTCTAGCCTTGTAATTGTTATTTTGCCCAAGCCTGTCAGATTTACAGATTATATAGCACAGATTTATACAAGTAATCAGAGTTTAGGACTATAATAAGATCACAAAACTGTAAAATTCAGTAAGGAACAAAATTATGCTGTCACTCAAATTTGCTTACTCCCATCCGTGCAGAGCCGCATTTCTCCGGCCAGAGAACAGCTGATTGTGCTTAATTCTACACTTGATCAGCTTCTCCACATCTTCATCAGTCCCTTGGAACAAGAAACAGTAAAGCATTCATTTTTCTAACACACCGCCAAACGGGAAAAGAGAACAAAAAGCTATGATCAGATATGAGGGGGTGTAACTAACGGCGCTAGCATTAGCCTTAGCCTTAGCGTTAGCTCGCAGATACAAATACAAAGCAGATGCTTCTCCACCAACAAATCCGCTCGTTTTGACAATTCGCAACCGTTAAAAGGCATAAAACTACGCCACTAAAGTATTACACGACGCATCAAATGTGTATATTCTAATGTTACTTACATTTGTATACAAAAGCGGCGGTCGGTGCGGCGGTTGGTGCGGCGGCCATCGTCTCCTTCTTCTCCTCTGACAAAACACGACCGCATTGCATTGTGGGATACGGAGCACAAAGTAGTGTACATCGCTTGTGCACTCAATTTCGCGGTGCATTGTGGGTGTTTTGTCATCCACTACATAGTGGATGAAATTAATCGCGGAGAATTCGAACAACACTACAAAATGGCGAACACACTATATAGACCTTTTCAGAGAGTATAAACAAAGACAGGTGTGGCTCATTAGAAAACGCTCCGGTACGCTAAATGGAATGGAGCCTTAATTAGTATCCTTGGTAACACCTGTATTTGTTTATACTCTCTGAAAAGGTCTATAGTGCACTACATCCGTGATAGGGGGTGATTTCGAACACAGCCAGGGACTAGTCTGTCTGTCTGGGGAGCATACATCAGTCCGACTGCCCAAAAGTCCGACGGCTCATTTCTCCGACTACCCATTCTACAGTGTTAAGGTTAGGTTTAGGGTAACGTTAAGGGTTAGGGCTACTTAAGTCGCAGAAATGGGAGGTCGGACTAATGGACACAAAAATAAAGAAATGTGTAGTTGGACAGACGTCATGCGCCCTTGTCTGTCTAGCCTCTATCTGCTGTTTTTTACTAAACTTAACCAACTCCTTTCTTCATTGCCTAAACCCAACCAGTGCAAAATCTTTTTTGGGAAAAAATACGCTATAAAAGGAATTGTTGGAAATGCAGGATGTTTAAAAAAAGAAAAAAATACCGTCATTCCGACCATAGGAGGCAAAATTTGTCGGAATGACTAGACATTTTAGAAAATTAAGTGTTGCCATTTAAACAATTAGAGGCCTTTGTCGGACTGGTGGGATGTCGGAATGGCGGTTGCCCCCCAGTTAGCCATGGCAGAGAGATGCTATGTTTCTTCTGCTGTGCTGCTGTTATGTTGTCTTGACTAGATGTAGCCAGTCTCCCCTCATGAGGTGTAAAGGTTAGTGAGGCTGGGAGGCGGAGGTTTGCATGAGTTGCCACGTCCCTTGCAAAATCATACACAGACACATTTGGTAGATGCTTCCAGGACAACAGTAGGTCAGTAAAATCCCTTGGTGACTCAGCCCTTAAGTTGAATTTTAAACTGTAAACAACTCCATGGGGGCACAAGATCACTGACCATCCACCTTTAAATGAAAAAAAAAAAAAGTTATTAGTAAATGTACAAATGATTCATCTCACAGTTAATGTCATCTACTGTATGAGTAACCCTTACCAGATGCTCCCCAAATCTTCTGGAAGATCTTGTCATAGGAGTGCCTCATCTTCATATCCTCCCTTAGTCATGCAACAAGATCCATCCATGATCCTTCACTGTCCAGATTGCATGCCTTGCACAACTTGCGCACTGTTGAGACCTTTTGATAACACATAAAATAAAAACTGAAAAGACATACAATAAAAACATAAAAGGGACCTGTCTCCACACAGCATCAAAAGAAAAAGAAAAAGATGAACTGAAGAGCTTCTCTTTAATTTCTTGTTCTTCTCTCTTCAATGGTTGTGATTACAGTGGTGCATCTGTGCCAGTCGGTTTGATTATTATATAATAAACAGTCACTGACTTCCAATTCTTTTATGTTTATTTTATAAGAGAACATTGTTTTAACGAGAAGATCAGGATTTTAGATCTAATGTCAACATTACCCATATAGTTCTGTCCTCACTCTACTGTCACAGTTTTCTTAAATTCATCCAATGTAATGGGTAAAAACAAGTTTATTTCAATTATATACTGTTGAAGTACACCTCTGACTTCCCTGCGGTTGGTTTGATACAAGGAAAGAACTACGTTGCACAAGAGAATTAGAGTTGATATATCATCAGCATTTATTAAGCAAAGATCTTTGGAGAACACACTACAGCAGATCTGTGTCTGGGGCCAAGCGCCCTGTGTTCTAAAGAAGCTCACCCCTGTCATTGTTCTTATACTTTTTCTTATCATCTTCCCCCGCCTTGGTTTCTCTCCGTCCCATGCCCTTTTTAGGAGTTACTCATCCTACAGTTAGAATTTGAATAGGGCCGTTTGAGTTTGATATCTCACACCTGCACAGGTGATGCTGTCTTTATATGAACTTCTGCTCTGAGGCAGGCTTCGACAGAACACAGTGCACAATTTCCTTGTACAAAGAGCAGGCGCGTAGGCAGGAGTGGGCCTGGCCGGGCCAGTGCCGCCCAGACGAATCACTGGCCCGCCCGTCCACGTTTCATAAGAAGAAAAAATTTATTGATTCAATTAAATTAACTGCAGTTAATCGACCGTTTTCAATGGGAGTTGTTCTGTGAAATATAAACAAACAAAGCCGACGGATGTAGCGGATCTCTGTTTAAAACGTTGGTGCAGCACTGAGCACACAAGGGAGAGAGGAGGTGAAAAGAGACAATGTTACCTGTTATAATACTGGACTCAGCCATGTAGCACCATCGCTAAAACACCGAGACCAGTGAGTAACGAGTCAAAAAGCTGCAGACACTGATAACTGATCACTGTAGTTTGAAAGCAGCCTCTAACTTCATGAACTCAGCTCAAACAGACCCGCTGCTTCAGCACGGTGACGCTTTGATAAACAGCTGATCCGCGCTGGCAGTATCCTCCTGTATCTATTAGCCGGTCGCTACCGGAGCTTAATTTAAAAAAAACAAACAAAAAAAAAACGCTCCTCACGGTGGAGCTGATCAGCTGACATGTGGTCAAGACGCAGCTACAGTCACAGTCACAGGTCATACCTGCAAACTAATCACCTTTCGGCTATAATCGCCGTTTTTCTGGTCAACTGGGTCGTTTACGTGAATCGTGCAGAACCGGGGAGTTTTTCAAAGGGGGGGGGGGGGGGGGAGTGATAGAGTCTTGATAAACATATCGGACAGCTTTTATTTTGAAACGACACGCGGGAAGTTATCTGATGTATCGATGGAACGCAGAAAACTATGATGACAGGCGCCTTGGATAAGCGTGTGTGTGTGCATCGGGGCCATTCAGCTGTAGCGTCTTTTGCTCACATACTTTCAATGTGGGCGCGAGTTATGCACGCGGCGCGCCGCACATTCGCCGTGCTTGTTTTTTCATGCACGTTCGCGGCACACAGCTCCACGGACCTGCTTCTACCGCTGGTGTTCTGTCAGACCGGTTCTGCTCCGTTTGAAAGGCGAAGGAAGAACGTATGTGGAAAGACGTGATACACACTCATTTTATGTGCTGTGATTTTCAACCCCAAGGCTACATACAATGCTGTGAAAAAGTATTTTCCCCTTCCTGATTTCTTACTCAAACTTGTTATTAGTCATCAAACAACTTTTAATAGCCTAGACAAAGATGACCGAAGTACGGTAAATATAAAATGCACTTTTTAAATTATGATTTCATTTATTAAGGGGAAAAAAGCTATGCAAACCTACCTGATCCTATGTGAAAAAGTAATTGCCCCCTCTTGTTAAATCATGAACTAACTTTGATAAACCTTTTTATTTTTTTTGGAAAGCTGGTTCAATTTCACTCTTCACATCCAGGCTCCAGTGATCCATGGTGAGAGCCTTAATCCACTAATGGAGAAAGCTTGGAACAGTGGTGAAAACCTTCCCAAGATGGCTGCCCCATCAAAATATTATACAAATAAATAAAAACATTGTGTGACAAATCTGCAAAAAAGTAAGAAATCAGGAAGGGGGCAAATACTTTTTCACAGCACTGTATTTAATGGAGGGGGGACAATACCTGATATTCTCAGCTGTAAACAGTAGGCTAAATATAATCATAGAAAGCTGAAAGCCACAGGTCATGTGGTCATCCAAACTGATGCATAATTTTTAGTCAAATAATGTGAACATTTTCTGCAGCTGACCCCACCTGATTGAGGTGTACTTATTCTCTCAAAGCTGTCTTTTTAATGAGAGATTTGCTCTCTGTTTAACTGGGAACACTCCAAAAAGCATAACTTGCATATTAAAATCACAAAAATTTTCTCCCGGGGGGGGGGGGTTGGTTTGGTTTTTCGGACCTTGTCACCTTTTTTACTCTCTGGAGTTTGCAGGTCTGACAGGTGCATTTCATTTTTATAGGACTTCAACACTTTTAACACTGTAAAGCACTTTGTGTTGCATTTTTATATATATGAAAGGTGCTACACAAATAAATAAAGTTTGAAGTAAAGTTCAGGCTCAGAGCTGTCTGTCTTCAGACTGTCCTGACCTGTCCCTGGGTCCGTGTACGAAGTATAATTCAATTGCGTTGTTCACTTCGAACCATGAGAAATGTCATTTTTAGGGGTATTTCCTATTTCATTGACGTAAGACGTACAACGCAATTCAGCGCACCGAAGTGCCCGCTTGTTCCTTTCTCCAACTTGTACAATGAAAATTGAAAAAGGAAGTCGAGAGCCGGAACCAGCCTTCAAAATAAAAGCTCCGCGTTTTGAAGCATGTTGGCTACAGCGCCGGACAATTTAAAAGAAAAAAAAACCCCGAAACGAATTAAATACAAACTCACAACAAATCGCCTAAACGATTATCATTTCATAAATGATATAAAGTGATATTTCGGCTACTTTCCCCACAACTGTCAGGATCCCTGGGGATTTTCACAATAAGGGCACTGGATCGCACTGACATGCTGTCAACGACGTGAGGTGAGTGAGTCAAACTTTGTTGTGGTTGATGACTTCATCACTGCTGCACTCATGAAGTAGGTCACACGTTATGTTGTTTTTAATTTTTTCGACCTAACTTCAAGTTGTTGACCTGTAGCTAACGGTTAGCTCCAGAAGATAATCAACGCTAGCAATGCTAATTGTTTACAGGTAAACTAGCTAGCGGTTGTAGCTAAGTAACAGCTGTTGGATGCTAACGTTACGTCTTTTGTTATTATCAGCTCTTTAACGCCACCTCATTTGAATATTTTCTTCTCTAAGTCTGTGAGAAATGTCCTCATTTATGGTAGAAGTGAATAAATACGCGTTTTTGATTTATTAAATGCTAGTTGTGTTCACAACTGTGTAACATAACTTATTACCAGCATCATGTTTGTCCACGCAGACTACTAAGCAGTCTAAACTAAGTCTAAATGAAATATGAAATGTCATGTGTGTCTCTATTTGGCACATGTGGGTCCACCATGAGCTGATGCATGAACTCATCCTATGACAGCACCTGAATCAGCTTGAAAACAGCTGGTAAGTTGAGAGTAACCAGTGAGTAGAGTCCATCATTTAGACACACTTTTAGGGCATTTTGATCATCACATTTCCACGGACATGACTCCCTGTCATCATTTCATCAATTTATAATGTTTAAAGTTTGAATTCAGTGGGGAAGCTTTTAGTCTTCTTCTTTGATGTGGTGCATTTGTGTGGCAGCGTTATAGCGCCACGCCAGCTCCACACAGGCCTGGCACAATACTACAGTATTTTGAGTCGTGTATACACTGTCTGAAAGACCTCATCATTCCTTACTGTCCAACCAGAGTACTCTGCTCCCAGAATGCAGGTCTGTTAGTGACTCCCAGTATCTTTAAAACAGACTGGGAGGTAGAGCCTTCAGTTACCGGGCTCCTTTACTGTGGAACCAGCTCTCTCCATGGGTCAAAGAGGCAGTCAGACACTCTAACTACATTTAAGTCTAGACTTAAGACCCTCCTCTATGACAGAGCTTGTAGTTAGGGCTGGTTCAGGTAGCTCTGAACCATTTTATAGCTACACAGCTACAGTATAGGCTTAGTCTGCTGGGGGACACATCATGTTACAGGAAGCCCTCTCCTCTCCTCTCTTTTTGTGTTGTCATTATCTGTTGTACTTTGGCCTTGGTCTTACACCCTCTCTGTGTTTTCCACAGATTTCTCTAGAGCTCCACCAGCAGCGCCTCCTTTCCTCTGCCCCTACACCAACCAGCCTGCCCATCAGTACTCCTGCTCTCCTGTGGATGGAGTGTCACTCACCTCAGATGCTTTTGAAGGAGCTTCAACATGTCTGCTTTCTGAGTCCCAAACTGTACCTACTAAGAATGGCTTTCACAGCAAAACACAGCCTGCTTTCTAGTGCAAAGGATAGTACTAAGACACAGACATGCTGGGTGCTAGGATTTTACAAATGTTGAACAATTAATAAATTAATTTGGAATGTATATTACCTCCAGAACTTCCATTGGCTCACAACTCCCATTGGCTCACAACTCCTTATCACATTCAGTTCAAAGTCCTTCTCCTCACCCTCAAAGCCCTCCAGAACCAGGCCCCATCCTACCTCACTGACCTTGTTGGACCATCACACCCGTCCCACTGCCTCCGCTCCTCCTCCCAGTACCAAGCACAAAACCTGGGGTTACAAAGCCTTCTCCATCGCTGCCCCCTCCCTTTTGAACTCTCTCCTCAACACATCTGTGACTGTACGGGCTGAAATGCTCTCAAATATTTGCTCAAAACCCACCTTTTCAAACTTGCTTTTTATTTTTAAGTGTAATAAGCTTCTGTGTTTCATTGTTCATGTATTGATCATCTTCTTTGTTGTATTTATTTCATGTATTCTTTTATCTTGTTTGTTTTACTATGTAAAGGTGACTTTGAGTAAATAAATAAATAGAATGTTTTTATTATTTTTATTAATCAGTGATTGACACAGTGCTTCAGACAAGAGGCTCATGAGGTCAGCAGAAACAATCATAGGGTCACACTACCCATCTACTTCAGAGTTGGCACAACAATGCTGTTTGTCAAGTGCAGAAGCATCGTTAGAGACTCCTCTCACCTTTTGAACAGCCTCTCCCAACTCCTTCCATCTAATCAGAGATATTGCAGTTGGAGACGCAGTACTGTAAGACTCAAGTCACAGTATGTAAAGTGTCTGATGACAATAAAGAGAACCTTCACTTTAACCATAACACATCATAACTTAATTCTTCTGTAGCAAAAGAGTTCGAGACAGGCACCACACAGTTTAAAGCATGACAAGATATCTCATATGTGTGAACAATTGTAAAAAAAGAAGTAAGAAATCCAATGCATTTTGAGTGTACAGCAATATGAACAAAGGCTCCCGCACACTGTCTTTACTTGCATAGGTTTATTAAACAACGTTTCGGTCCCGAGACCTTTGTCAGGTTCACAAGGACAGTCTCAGGACCAAATGTTGTTTAATGAACCTATGCAAGTGAAGACAGTGTGCGGGAGCCTTTGTTCATGTTTCTCAACCACACAGGTCTTCTCCGACGCACCTGTCCGTCTATGCCGGTGTGCATTGTGTGAGTTTCAGCTCAGCTTTGAGTGTACAGCAATAGAAGTTATAGTTGTAGTAGGGTACATTGATTCATTTTCATATGTAAACACTGCCTTTTAATTTACTGGATGATGATAAGAGAAGATATGGTTATTCTTTGTCCAGTGCCCAGATGAAACATGCACAGTAGCTCATACGGGTCACAAAAATCAAAGTCATCATAAATCATTGTGGTATTTTTGTTGTTTGTATTCATCAGTGATGGTGTACACAACATGGCCTAATTCTGTCAGTAAAGCAATGCAACAGTTCTTGAAGATGAGATCATTTTACTTGTGCAATTGTCCCCTTTCTTGCCACACTCAAAAGCCTATCATAATGCTAAATGTCTCCAATAATTGGAGGGTGCTATAAAATATCCACTAACCTAAAGAAATGGTGTGTTGTAGGATGGGTACATACTGTTATGAATCATGGGTGGTAATTAAATGAAATACATTTACAGTAAATTGATGTATAAATGTATTACAATAAGTGACAAGATGCTAAGAAATCTGAATAATAAGTCTGTTATACAGCCTCTCCAGTGCAGGTCAGTGAGGTTAGGACTGAGCAAAGTTTCATGCTTCATACTGTAGTTGTAAAAAATAAAATGTCAGTACAATGCAGTTAACAAACACATCAGAGTCAGGTTGTGAGTTCCAACTTACAACATTTAATTCATGAACACAATGCATCAAAACAATAGAAAGTAACTCATTTCCAAAAACAAGAAGAAGAAGAAGAAAAAAAAAAGAAAGATTCAGTAAGTTCCCCTGATGACTTGCATGCTTCTGACTGGATGGGGCCTGGTTCTGGAGGGCTTTGAAGGTGAGGAGAAGGACTTTGAACTGAATGTGATAAGGAGTTGTGAGCCAATGGAAGTTCTGGAGGTAATATACATTCCAAATTAATTTATTAATTGTTCAACATTTGTAAAATCCTAGCACCCAGCATGTCTGTGTCTTAGTACTATCCTTTGCACTAGAAAGCAGGCTGTGTTTCGCTGTGAAAGCCATTCTTAGTAGGTACAGTTTGGGACTCAGAAAGCAGACATGTTGAAGCTCCTTCAAAAGCATCTGAGGTGAGTGACACTCCATCCACAGGAGAGCAGGAGTACTGATGGGCAGGCTGGTTGGTGTAGGGGCAGAGGAAAGCAGGCGCTGCTGGTGGAGCTCTAGAGAAATCTGTGGAAAACACAGAGAGGGTGTAAGACCAAGGCCAAAGTACAACAGATAATGACAACACAAAAAGAGAGGAGAGGAGAGGGCTTCCTGTAACATGATGTGTCCCCCAGCAGACTAAGCCTATACTGTAGCTGTGTAGCTATAAAATGGTTCAGAGCTACCTGAACCAGCCCTAACTACAAGCTCTGTCATAGAGGAGGGTCTTAAGTCTGGACTTAAATGTAGTTAGAGTGTCTGACTGCCTCTTTGACCCATGGAGAGAGCTGGTTCCACAGTAAAGGAGCCCGGTAACTGAAGGCTCTACCTCCCAGTCTGTTTTAGAGATACTGGGAGTCACTAACAGACCTGCATTCTGGGAGCAGAGTACTCTGGTTGGACAGTAAGGAATGATGAGGTCTTTCAGACTGTGTATACACGACTCAAAATACTGTAGTATTGTGGCAGGCCTGTGTGGAGCTGGCGTGGCGCTATAACGCTGCCACACAAATGCACCACATCAAAGAAGAAGACTAAAAGCTTCCCCACTGAATTCAAACTTTAAACATTATAAATTGATGAAATGATGACAGGGAGTCATGTCCGTGGAAATGTGATGATCAAAATGCCCTAAAAGTGTGTCTAAATGATGGACTCTACTCAGTGGTTACTCTCAACTTACCAGCTGTTTTCAAGCTGATTCAGGTGCTGTCATAGGATGAGTTCATGCATCAGCTCACGGTGGACCCACATCTGCCAAATAGAGACACACATGACATTTCATATTTCATTTAGACTTAGTTTAGACTGCTTAGTAGTCTGCGTGGACAAACATGATGCTGGTAATAAGTTATGTTACACAGTTGTGAACACAACTAGCATTTAATAAATCAAAAACGCGTATTTATTCACTTCTACCATAAATGAGGACATTTCTCACAGACTTAGAGAAGAAAATATTCAAATGAGGTGGCGTTAAAGAGCTGATAATAACAAAAGACGTAACGTTAGCATCCAACAGCTGTTACTTAGCTACAACCGCTAGCTAGTTTACCTGTAAACAATTAGCATTGCTAGCGTTGATTATCTTCTGGAGCTAACCGTTAGCTACAGGTCAACAACTTGAAGTTAGGTCGAAAAAAATTAAAAACAACATAACGTGTGACCTACTTCATGAGTGCAGCAGTGATGAAGTCATCAACCACAACAAAGTTTGACTCACTCACCTCACGTCGTTGACAGCATCTCAGTGCGATCCAGTGCCCTTATTGTGAAAATCCCCAGGGATCCTGACAGTTGTGGGGAAAGTAGCCGAAATATCACTTTATATCATTTATGAAATGATAATCGTTTAGGCGATTTGTTGTGAGTTTGTATTTAATTCGTTTCGGGTTTTTTTTTTCTTTTAAATTGTCCGGCGCTGTAGCCAACATGCTTCAAAACGCGGAGCTTTTATTTTGAAGGCTGGTTCCGGCTCTCGACTTCCTTTTTCAATTTTCATTGTACAAGTTGGAGAAAGGAACAAGCGGGCACTTCGGTGCGCTGAATTGCGTTGTACGTCTTACGTCAATGAAATAGGAAATACCCCTAAAAATGACATTTCTCATGGTTCGAAGTGAACAACGCAATTGAATTATACTTCGTACACGGACCTCCCTGAACATCACACAGAGACAACATGGAGCTGCTGTGTGATTGGTTACTGAGTTTTATTGTTTACATAGGTACGGTTAAATACAGTTTATCATCATAGTGGCAGGAAAGATCATTTCATCTGTATGTATCAAATATTGTGTTGGTCAAGAGCAAGTTACAAAAAAAAAAGAGAAAAAAGTTGTGCAATAAAATGGTTAACAGTGATGTGCGCTATATGGAATGCACTGTCCTTCTGAGAAAAGATGGCCCATCCAATTTTGTACTGGCCCACCCAAAATTAAAATTCTGCCTACGCCACTGACAAAGAGTGCCACGTATTATAAGCAAATCACACACACACATACTGAAATGGCCATTTCCCACAGTACATAGCATAAACATTTCATCTAAAATCTAAGCTAAACTCTAGAGAATTCTTGGCCCAGATGGAAATGCCTCCGCCAGGACAGTTTTAAATTCATTGTATGATGTCATGTGTTTCACAGGCAAGGTTATGGTGTTTCTGCAAGCAGCAACAGATGGATAGCATATTCTGTGATAATGTTGTGAAATGTATGTTTTTTTTCATCTGTGGCAGTGTTCTCCTTAACACTGCAAACAAGTAGTGGTGATTTACTGAGTTGTTGAACATTAGAATCACATTTGCACTTCTGAAATTAAAATGCAATCACCAAAAACAATTTTTCACAAAACAAAAACAAAACATTACTTACCGGTAACTATTTCCAAAACCTGGCGCAACTGTTGCATGAACCACTTACACCTTTGAGAATTCTTGACCCAGAGAGAATGCCTCCAAAAGGATAGCTTTAAAATCCTTGTAGGCAGCCATATGTTGCACAGGTAAGGTGATGGTGCTGGTGTACGCAGCCTGACACCAAGGCCGCGTTCAGACTGCCAGCAAAAATCCGATTTTTAGCCCATCCAGATTGGAACCCTGGCCGCGGGAGCGCGCATGCATCCAGCGAAGGTGAAACTAAGATACTGTGCTTGATTTCATCTAAATAAAAGGAAACTACGTACATTTGAGTTGTTTTATTAGTGTTCTAGTGTTATCAGCGAGGTTTTGCAAAGTGGCTCGTCTATCAAAATAAATGATTCAATCTATACGTGTTTTAACATTTTTCTTTGAGCAGGTTCTTTCTCATTTTATAATTATTATTATTTTTTATCTCATTTTATTTCTTTGATAATGACTGATTTCAGAATAGCATAGTAAATGTTATGTTAGTAAATACATATGAATTGTAGTGGATTATTAGTGATTTAAAATCATGCATCAAACACTTTTAGTTAAGAGATGTAATTTTTTGTTTTTTTACACAAGGTCAATGGATTATGTACCTATAGAAAAAGAGTAACAATGCAAAACAATATATATAGAAGAGAAAAAAGAAAGAGAAACAACTTTGTTGAATTATTTCACTATCCACCTTTTCCGAATGTCAAAAACGTAGCCTGTTTTGCCGGTTTTGGAATGTTATGTTTACGTTTCCATGGTTTCAGTAGCCGCGGTAAATGCATGGATTTTTTTTTTTTTTTTCCCCAATGAAAATCTGTAAAACGCATGGATCATCACAGCAGCTTTTAACAGTGGATATCACACAAATTGACATCTGTGTTAAAAGCCAGCGTTAATAGATCCATGCGTTTACCGCAACTATGACAACGCCTGAAAACCATGGAAATGTAAACGTAAAATTCCACCAAACCGGCAAACCGGAAGCCAGTTTTGACCATAGATGACGTTCGGAAACTTGTGGATATCATGTCAAAAGACAGTCAACAACTTGTCCAGATAAAAACACTTCACTGGAGGCAGTTGATTCGGTAATGTGGCTGATCCATGGTCTCTGGCTAAACTGGAACAGCATCAGGAGAACAGGGAGGGATGACAGGGGAGGAGATGGGGCTTCCTGGCTCTTCTTTCAGCCATTTCCTAATAAGGCTATTGCACAAAACCCAGATAGTGGATTAAGCCATGATTTTCTAGTTATTCTGGCTGAACTTGACCTTTATTGGGTTGCACAAAAGCAAGAATACATGAATTACCATGGAGATGTATTTTGTGCAGCCAGCAAGGCCTGATTAATCCTGCTGCCTTATCTGAGCAGTCTGCTGTCACTGTGAGCAGAAATGTTTTACTGTTTCTTCAACAGTCCTCTGTAGTTTTGTAAAGATTGTATCTGTATTGATTGCTGTGTATTTGGTGACTCATCACCTTCCCTGGCCACAGAAGAATTTGACACATAAAAAGGGAATCCTCAATCCTGGTCATTTTCTTGGATGTCAAGGCCTCCCTGTGTATCACACAGTGAGTCCACTTAACATCAGGATTTTTCTTGTTAATGTGCGCTATGAGTCCTCTCACACTGTCTGTCATTGATGCTGCTGCGTCTGTACATAAGTCAAAATATGTACTAAATATTATAGATTTTTAAAGCAATGGCAACATTTTATGTGTTTCTAACAACATATTTTAGTACAAGAGAACAATTGTGGCTTATTAGGGCCTACAAGTCTTCATAGCCGGGATTCCTTTTAACCCTTCGTACCACAGGGTTAATGCTTGACTCCCTCACATTCTTCAACAGGACGCAACAGCTCAAATACAATTCAGCAACTTACATAAAGACAAAAGTTTCACCACTCAGGAATAACTTGTATAAATGGGTAAAATGTTTAAGTGCTCAATCTAATAAAACTCAGTTAGTAAAGGTAAATATTCAGTGTTAAGACAGTTTTCACCCTAACAGAACAGAACTCTAAATTCGGCAGATGGACCTCAACACTGCCAACATTTCCAGGATTTTTAAGGTACTTCTAATGTATTATTGTCATTACAGTTACTGTAATTATATGACAATGTTTCACATGATAGTGTTCTGAGTGTGCTATACATTTAAAGCAGAACTATGCAAGTCGGCCGGAAATAACTCAGCTCCTTCATTGGTTTCTCTTTTTTTGCCTCTCCGGAGCTCCCCCACAGTTCTGGGAGGCACATGTCACTGTCGTAAAAAAAAAAAAAAAAAAAAAACTTGCTGCCACCACCTCCTCCACCCCTACATGTGCTTGTGTTTACATTGGAAGCTGCTGAAGGTAGAGAGCGGTGTTTGCTAAGCCCTGCTAACACGGCGCTAATGCTAACACGGAGCTAATGCTAACACGGCACAACATGTGGACCAGCTGGTCTTACTCCAGAAGAATCTGACCACCGACCCCGTCGGTAGTTAATTTGAACTGTACATTTAGAGCAATATAGCGCATTTACCGTTTATTAGCGGGCAAGCGTGACCTGTCCATGCACCCGTGTCTGTGTGTGTGTGTGTGTGTGTGCGTGTACACGCACCATGGATGAATCGCACACACGCTGTTGTTGTTGTTGTGATCATGTGATCTCTGCATGCTGGAGCCGGGCGCTCTTCTTCTCTGGCAGGCGGCCACCAACATTAAGGTTCATATAATCTGATATTCGTTTTTTGGGCTGATATCGGACATAAATACAATATCAATATCGGATCGGGACATCCCTATGTTTAACGCATATGTTCCCTACAGAGCCAGAAACCCAGGCGAGTGTAAAACCCTCTTGGAGTTCATGTGCAGGGTAGAGAAGTCCTGGACCAGGGAGAGAGGGCCTTGCACAGAATAACTTCTTTGCACAATGCATCCTAGTTCTGTGATACAAGAGAAGATGCCTACCGCATCAACTCGATGCATCGAAGCCATCACTCTCCACCACTGAACACGGAGACCCATTGACACCAAATGGCCTTGTACCATTCAGTATCCAGCATTCGGCATCTGTTGTTTGATGGTCGAAATGACATGGTCGAGCTCTTGGTGTGCCATTGTAGTGTACGAGCCTCTCGCAGACAAGTTAACTTGTTGCATTCTGTGGTAAATTGTCCTCCTTGACACACCGAGGCATTTTGCAATGCAGTTGACCGGCAGATGTGTGTCCAGCAATCTCCTCTGTGTTTCTTCCTCAATCACAATCTTTGGGTGGCAGGAGCCCAGAGCAATTTCTTTCTCATACTACACAATATTCATAGAGCTGGAGTTAATTTCGAATTGGACCAAATGATGGAGATTTTGTAGAGCTTCCACTATCTCTCTGATACACCACCCATTTGCTCAGAGAAGTTTGTGAATATAATTAACTCATGGCGAATTAGGAGGTACAATAATAATTTATATTTAGACATTCTTAACTATTTACCATTTACATAGTGCTATAATATGCATATATAAGGACGTTCTGATTAAATTGAATTATTATTCTGGTTACTCATTATCTCAGGCAGTAAATTACCAACCAACTGAACGTAGCACACACATCAGAAACGCCTACAATTATTTTATGACAGAAGTTAAAATAAAAACAGACATGCAGTCATAAAGTCATTAACTGGGTCAAAGTACATTTCCTTGAACTCAGACACTTTGACCATAAGGTTTTGCAGCCTCAAGGTGACAGGTATGAAAACCCATTTTGATGTTTGTTTTAATGGAACTTTCATTACTTTTATTTTAGAATGTTTATCTGCATATTGTTGACCAAGAACTAAATGGTATTTCATACAGTGTGGTTGGTTTCACTTGTGTTTGATGATAAATTTTACTTATGTGGGTTTTAATTACTCATGTGTTGAAAACTATGCTGTAAATATGTTGATTTTACTAACTGCTGTTAGCAGTTGTCTCAGAGGGATTTTTTTTTAAATTTATTTTTTACTAACTTTTAATCTGGGCTTTTGAGACAAGTAGTTCGTAACTTTACAATTTTTTTCTTTATAAGGTCAGAATCTCAATCCTCTGCTTCCTCTTCTTTGTCCCTTTGTAAACATATCAGTTAAGTAAAGCGCTCTTGACGCTCCAATGAAATGTGCAGAGTGATGTTACTTTTTCACAGGATATGACTATTTTCAACATTGAACATTTCAACATTGGATCAAATTAATTTGTTAGATTTGTGACGTTTATCAACAAAACTTTTTGTTATATATGATCTTGCAATTTCAGATCTTTCCCAACATTCCAGGATGCTTTCCCTGAACGGACCGTCTCTTAGATCTAAACTCAGTTCCTTCAGAGCTTTGGTTTATCACCACACTGTGGTTCTCCTTCTCCTGGCTGAACATTGTGGAGGTAACGTGGATGCTAAGGACAGGGCCGTTGCTAGTAATTCAGGGCCCCCTGAAAAATTGTCACTTTTTTCATAGACTATGTATTTTTTATGTATTTCAACCAGGGCAACAATGGCGTTGAGTGACAGAAACAGATAACTTGCCTGTCATTCTGATTTAATACTTATCTACTACTGTATGTCTCATGAAACTTTTGGTTTTCCTGTTTCTGGTAACCAGATTTATGTTTTTGCGTCCTCTGTTCTTTTAGCTAGTGCTAGTAACCTGTCTGGAATACGTTAGTTAATAACTGCCTATTGTTGCTTCAGCATGGACGGAACCATTTTTTAAAAAGAAGGCAGGGGGTTATTACATGGAAAATAAATTATATTTTATGAATAGTGCAGGTTTTGTGGCTTTGTTTTGATGCTGATGCAGCATGAGTATTAGTCAATGTTATAATTTAGTCAGAAATATTAGGCTACTGGAGGTTTTGTTGGCCCATCTGGACTGTGGATCCCTAGAATTGTCATCACCTTTCTCCCCTATGGAACGGCCCTGGCTAAGAACAAGCCTTTGCAATAATTATTCTCACAGGTTTGCTGTGAATGCAGGATTTAAGATTAGTTCTTTGTCATTCCAGGTCAGGTTCAGCTGGTTGGACCGTCTCGACCAATTATCGTGTTAGTTGGTGGTGAAGCCATCTTGCCATGCAACTTGGAACCTGCAACAGATGTTGTTTCTAAGAGTGTGGAGTGGGCCAGGCTCAATCTGGATCTGGAACCCACAATTGTTCATGTCTGGCATCAAGGTCAAGACTTTCTAAACAAGCAAAACGCTTCTTACCAGGGACGGACTTCACTGTCCAGAGAGAAACTGGGTCATGGAGACCTTTCACTGAAACTCTCTAAAGTGAAACACTCTGATAATGGGAGATATAGATGCTACTTTCCCTCACAGGGTAAATCATCTACTGCTGAACTCATTGTTGGTAAGTTGGTTTTGTTTGCTAAAGGCTTACAAAAATCTTTATGGTTTTATGGGGGAGTCGTGTGGACTCTTAATGACTCTTATAAATGTCTAAAGCCTTTTTTTTCCATCCAAAAAAAAAAAAAAAAAAATGCCCGGAATGCAAAGACGCTGCTGAACACTGTAAACAATGACCAGCTCACACTGCAATGAGCAGAGCAAAGTGAATGTGTACTAGATCTTAGGCCCTAAGAAGAGCAGCGTTGCCACAATACCACAAACATCCATCTCCGCCGCCATTATGTATGAACTACAACTTCCAACTTAACGCACAACCTCAATGTCATTGTTCTCAGCCACTCCCTCTGTTTGCTGATTGGCCCGTAGATTCTCTGCAGGAGAAAAGCTGCAGAAGCATTACAATGCCAGGCGGAGTACTGAAGGGAAATGAAAAATGTGCGGAAGGAGATAGGCAGGCAAAACCAGGTCAAATAATATTAACTCTATATTGGAATTGGATAAAGGATCTTCAGTATCAGACACCTGGATCTTAAAGTTGTGTCGGAAACAAGTTGAACAAAGGTCCAGCTCTAAGTCTGTTGGGTCTGTCTGGTGTCTGTTGAATGTTGTCGGACAAAGAGTATTAAATAGAAAACAAATAAATAATAATTGTACTTGTAAATCTATAGCAAACAGTAACTGACAGAGCCCATTTTATCAGGAAAGAGTCCTGGTATCAGTGGGTCAGGTAGTTTATTTGGGGGAGAAAAGGTGGCAAATGCTTGGACTCCAAAAAAAAAAGCACCAACAAAACAAAGTACAAAGTATCAACAAAAAGGTCAACAGGTCTAGGTCCAGTGCAACTATACAAAAGGAACACAATGGGTTTCCCAACAAAAGTGCCAAAACAAAAGAAAAAGCGACTGGAAAACCAAGAGAAAAAAACAAAGAGTGAGTGAGAACGATATATGTGGAGGAAAAACACACACAAAATGCGCACAAAATGATGAGACAGACAGGGTGGAAAGGTTGAAGAGACTAACAGGCAAAGACAGGAGGAAATAGGCTAAGACTATGTTTACACGTGCCCGGCTATTTTCATAAACGGACATTTCACCCTCTCCGTTTATAAAAAACACTGCGTGCACACCAGTCCGTTTTCAGAAAACGTTTCGTTTACACTAACCCGTGTATATATGCCGTCAAGAGCATGCCTAACCTGTAGGTGGCAGTGTAGCGAGAAGCTCAAACCCACGTCAGCCAATCAGAATCCCGCACATGATCCCGCATAGCAACCTGATAGCAACAACAACAACAACGTCACTTGCCCTCCTTGTGTGTAAAGTTTTAATATTTTTTCATGCGAGAAAGTAACTGTTTAGATGCCAAATATACGGCCAGTTTATCCAGATGACGGCTGTTTAGTAGTTTGCTCTGATGTTTCTCGGAGAGGTGAAGCTTTTTTTTTTTTTTCTGGACAAGTGAAGTAAATGTTGGTCTCATTGATGAAATCTAACAATTGTGGTAGTAGCAGTTTGTTTGAATCAAAAGTGAGGCTTCATGATAACGTTATTGGACAGAAGAGCAGCGCTGTCTCGGGGCTCTGTATGTACAGAAATTACTACATTTACAAAAATAAATGAATGTTTTACAATGAACACATCAATCTGCATTAAATTTTATTATTATTACTTATTTATTTTATTATGTTATATAATGTGGTTACGGTACACGGCAAATATAGCTTAACTACTCTACCCTCTTTGGTTACGGTTATACGTCAGGGTCTGACGTCGGCTACCCAAATCAACGTTTTTCTCTGTTTACGTGCAAACAGAGTTTTCCAAAATCTCCACTCTGGATGAAGTTTCTGAAAAGCGTCGTTTTCAGGGGCGAATGGTTAATGTCTCCATTTAAAAAAATAACCGGGTACGTATAAACGGGGCCTAAATAGAAATGGGGATAAATGCAAATGTGACACAGGTGTGGGAGACGCAGACAAAAGCTAGAGGCAATCGACCCCTTGCACGTGACGTCACGTTCCACTCGCGGTAGCTACGGACGCCATGATGGACGGCAAAAGAACAGTGGACGTCAATTTAATTCAATGGGCGTGTTATAGTTTTATGACATACCGTGGTTGTAGGGTTTCCCCTCCTTTTCCACTGAGCTGGTTCGAGTGCTGGTTCGGAGCCAGAGCCTGACTAGCACCGGTTCTTTGCTTTTCCACCACTTAAGAACTGGTTATTGGTACTTAAAACTGGTCCCAAGCACCAACTCCTTGCTGGGCTAGAGCTAAGAACCGGTTATTGGTTCTTAAAACTGGTCCCAAGCACCAACTCCTTGCTGGACTAGAGCTAAGAACCGGGGGCTGGCCACTGGCAGCGGGGTTACATGAGCAACAGGACCAGTGCGAAGATATACAGACACGTTATCGATGCCATTATAAGTTAGTTTATCTACAGTGTGTAGTCGATGTAAACACAGTTGAAGCTAACTAGCTGAGCTACATGCTGTGGCTAACAACAGCTAACGCTCGTATTAAACATAGCGCCGTCACAACGTAGTTGCCGCCGGCCGATCGTGGCGATTACAACGAAGACGGCTTCCTGTTTTCTTTTATTTTTCAGCCGGGTTTAATCAGAGAATGATCACTAATTAGACAGACGTCGGGTCAGGACTTCAACACCCACAGGTCGGACCAGGTTTTAATTTCCAGGTCCATTAACTGTAGTTAGCAGCAGCAAAGACAGGAGCAGCTGCTGTATGTGCGTTCACACCAAAAGCTTCCAAAGCGTCAAAAACGCTCGAGGCTGGGCGTCAGACAAGACAGCTCCCAAAACTGCAAATATTTTCAGCCGCTTTGGCCGCTCGTCACGTGACTGACGTCAAAGTTCGATCGCGCTGGTCATTGGGAGCCGAAATACAAAAAAAAGGCAGCCGACGGACATCTCTATTCTGACAGGCTGCCGCCGGTTGCCGCTTAACCGCGTAATAGCTAATTACCCTAAAGTTAAACCTGGCTCAACTTCTCATCTGGTGACGCTTTGGACGCTTTGGAAGCGCGGCAACGCCTGTTGACGCTTTGGACGCTCAGTGTCGCCGGGCTCTCATTGAAAATGAATTGACTTCCGGCGTTTTTGACGCTTTGGAAGCTTTTGGTGTGAACGTACAGTAATGGGGAGTGTGGCACTGACTTGACGTTAGCTCCTTAGCAGTGGTAAAAGCACAGAAAACTGAGATATTCTACGGTGAATAACAAAAAAACAAACAGAATATAGCAACGAATGAGTAGATATTCTATTTTAAATAAGTGATAATGCTGTGAGGTTGTAGTGTGAAGTGATCGAGACACATTGTTGGACGGCACCCATACACAGTACATTATCACTGAGCACTTTCTGCCGTCCGTCATGGCGTCGCCTCTCGCGTCACGTGGTAATTGTGACGTAGCTGCAAGGGGTCAATAGGGCAGGAAGAAGACTTGAGTTATTTTCAAAATAAAACAGGAAACCTGAAAAGAATTGGGAGAAACCATGAAGACCTTGAGTGTCCTGACCAGGACCTAAGTCCAGCTGGGTCCAAATTATTATTCAGATCTCAGACTCTTGTTCTATTGATGCAGATTTGATAACCTTTTAAACATATTTTGAATGTTTGTTGTAAACGTCTCCTCTTTGCTGTCCTCAGGGTCTGTCTCCTCACCTGTCATAACAGAGACCAAGATCAACAGCAGCACGGTGGTTTTAACCTGTGAGTCTAGAGGCTGGTATCCAGAGCCTGAGCTGCTGTGGCTGGATGCTGAGGGAAAGCTGCTGTCTGCTGGACCCACACAGACACTCAGAGGTCCTGGTCTCCTCTATACCGTCAGCAGCAGAGTGACTGTGGAGAACCGACGCAGCAACAGCTTCACCTGTAGAGTCCAACAGAAGACCATCAGCCAGACCACAGAGACTCAACTACTGATCAATGGTGATTATTGGATCTTGATCGTTTTCCTGTGGTCAAATAGCAGAGGTGTTGTGGTATGAATCTACACATCTGTTGTGTTTTATCTTTCCAGCTGACTGCCACTCAACGTCTCACTGTCCTGCAGTTCGTCTCAGCATCATCTTTGTCTTTGTCCTCGTTGTGATTTGTGCAGCAGCTTTTGACTGGAGGATGTGGAGACAGAACAAAGACAGAGGTACTGACACTAAAACCCTCAACTGGTGATAGGATGGACACGTTTCTTTTTTATTAATGTTTTTTGTAAAAGGATATCATTTAATTAGACTACTTCTCTGTGCTGTCTCTTCAGTGTGTGCTTTAACTTATCAAAATTCAGCAAAAACAAATCTAGTTTAAACTGAATTCAAGCCAGTTTCCTTGTTTTTATGTTTATACAGAAACAAAGCAGCACCAGGAGGAAAACCAGTTAAAGAGGCTTCTGTCAGAGAACAAGAAAACGGAGGGTTTGGAGAAGGAAAAGACAAAACTTGACCAAGAGTTACAGATGAGAGAGGAACGACACAGAGACTTGGAACGGGCGGTTAAAACAGTAAAAGAACAGGTGGAGGAGCTGAAGGAAGTCTGTGAGGAAGTTAAACGTCTACAAGTTAAGAAGTTGATAGAAGACATGAGCAAAAAGCTTCAGTCTGTGGAGAAAGAAACACAAAGTGACAGAGTAGCTGGATACTTAGACCTAAAAAAGATCATATTAAACACCAAGAGAGAGCTGGAGGAGACAGAAGAAGCACAGACCCGTCTGTATAGTAAGACACTGATACTTCAGAAGAAAACAGAGCATGTAGTACGAACAATGACAGACATGAAGAATGAAGGAGAGAAACACAAGAAGAACATGAGTGAACGAGTGAAGCAGATAGAGAGAGAAAAAGCTGAGACTGAGAGAAAATTACAGAGCAGAAACTAGAACTGTGAGCCTCTGTGGCTGTTGAACTTTTTAAAAACACTTTTGATGAAAGCAGATACTTTATGATGATGAATTGATCATTCTTGTAGTTTTCTTTAATGACTGCACTGGTGGGTGTTGCCTTTTTTTGTGTACTGCAGTACTATGATTGTGTAACTTTTCATTCTGAGGCTAAAAATGACTGAATATGTGATGTAGTTTGTGGCATTTTTCTTCACTTCATTAATTTAAACTGTGACAAATTATAGTAAATCTCATTAATTCCCTTGTTGTGTTTATTTACACTGTAAATTTACACAATAAATTGTGATTTTAACACATAAATGAAGCATTCTGGTGTATTTTGAGAAGAACATGAAGGGAACATTTGTTTCAGATGAAAAAGCCCATTGAGTGACTGAGGTTCCTATCATTGTAAGGCAACAAGGCAAGAATGGCTGGAGTGTATGAAACTTAAACTGAACTCAGAACTGGTCTAGTGGGGAGCAAAAACATATCTCATGTTTTAAATCTAGGGGTCTGGACCTGCCATTCAAGGGCCCATTTCCTCTGCACAGCAGTGTGCCGCGGACATGCACAAAAAAAAATAAGAAAAAAAAAATAAACCAAATGCACGCCGACACATCCGCTGAGACCGTGACCACTCGGACCATCAAGTATTTTAGGCCTAAAAATAGCTCCTAAGTCTGGGAGAGCTTAAAAGTCCTCTCGAGGACCCCTAACTCAGTAAGACCTATTCACAAAGAATCGGAAATGGCTGCAGCCAGGCAAATTGTTTTGGAGACAATGGAGGACTGTGAATTGCTGAGAAGATATCGGCTGAATCGTGAGGGTATAGGTATTGTGGTTGAATTAGTGCGGGATGCAATAACGTCCCCAAATCAGATCAGTGCAGAAATTAAATGTTTGGCAACTCTCAGATATTTAGCAACAGGGAAAATGCAACTTTGCAACGTAGACAATTTAGGAATATCACAACCATCAGTCAGCCGTGCCATAAATCAAACCATCAACGCGCTCTGTAGACCACATCATCCGATAGTTTATCCGGTTTCCTTTGGACAATCAGCAACTTCACAGGATCAAAGCCAACTTCATGGCAATCGCAGGTATGCCCGGTGTGGTCCGTGCTATTGACGGGACGCACATCAAAATCATTGTGCCATCAATAGATGAGGACATTTTCGTCAATCGAAAGAAAGCCCACTTCATCCACACAGATTGTTTTTGATTCAAATATCATAATTCTGGACATTGCTGCGAAGTGGCCTGGATCTACCCATGATTTGCGCATGTGAGTAAAAAAGTCGCATTGGCTCGTCGCTTTTTATTGTGGAATCCATATTTATTATTTTGTTTATTGTTTGTGTCCATGTATGTTAGAGCGCACAAAAAAACACTAAATGTTGTGGAGAGAGGAATTGGGCAGATGAAACGCCGATTTCATGTCCTGCACGGCGAAATACTCCTTAGCCCAGAGAGGGCGAGCACAGTTATCACGGCATGCGCAATTCTCCACAACCTCTGCAAACGGAGGAGCTTTCCACAACCAGAAGATGATGAGGATGAAGATGATGATGACCACAATGATGATGATGATGATGGCGATGACGCTGAATCTGGCCGTGTGGCACAGAGTGGACTGGCATTTAGGGATCACTTTGTGTATACACATTTTAGGTAAACACCTTGGCACAAATCAGTCAACACACAGTTGTGTAATTGATAACATTTATTGCATGTTTTCTGTGATTTCCTTAACTCATTGAGTGCCATTGACGTCTATGGACGTCAATCAAAATCCAACGCTTGAGTGCCATTGACGTCCATAGACGTCAAATGCAGTTTTCTGCGGCTGGTAAATGGGGACGCTCTCGCGCACACTGTGAGTAATTTTGGGGCTTCTGGGATGTGTAGAACGAAGAAGACTGTAGATCAGAGCAAGAAGTGAAGAGGAAGGAGAAGACGAGCGCGATCGGTACAGAGAAAAAAAGTCGAAAAAAGTTTCTATTTCTAGAGAAAAACGACGGGCAGAGCCTGGAACAAGTGTAACGTGGAGCTGGAGGAAAGCTTAGCCACGGTGCTATTAGCATAGCTCCAGCATGAAGTGATCAGAGGAGGCAGGAAAGGTAAACTCATCTAGATGATAAGCACCGAAATGCCGAAGCGAAAGCGGATCGCGGAGTCAGTTTCACCAGTTCACCAGACGACGAACCGAGAGATCAGCGCGGTGCGTCGCTGCCGCGGCCGCGTCCAGCAGAGAGACTGAAGACGCCACGACGTCTCCCTCCCTACTTCAGAGACGATGCAGCAGGAGGAGAAGGAGGAGAGGGGAGGGGAGGGGAGGGGAGGGAGTGGAGGGGGAGGGGGGCGTAGGAGAGGCTGAGGGGGGTTACACCCCGCCTTTCCGAAGCCCCGCCTTTCCGACAATAGACTTCCATTCATCGTAATAGCGGGGTTTTCTATTTTTTCTAAAGACCCCGCTACTCCGAAAAGGCTATTGGGGGAAACCCCCAGTGTGCAGTGCGCATTGATCCTTTTTTCCTTTTTGGGGTCAAACAGATCATGTGCATAATTAACTGCAAAACAAGTAAATACTTCATATTAATGACATAATGTTCATTATGCTTCTAGCCTGTCTAGCCTCTACCTGGTCTTTTTTACTAAACTTAACCAGCTCCTTTCTTCATTGCCTAAACCCAACCAAAGCATCTCCCTCAGTCAGCTGTAGCGGTGGCTGCTGCAGCCTCGCGCCCCTGTGAGCTCAAGCCGGGTTCAGCCGCGCTCGAGCGGAGCAGGGGGGGGGGGGAGAAAAAAAAGTGTATTTCTATTACTGTGTGGGAGATCTCCAACAACGGAGTCGGGGAGAAAGCAAGTGGGACAGATCTGCCCAGTCTCTGAGCTAGTCTACTTGCCAACAATGAGTACCCGGAAATGTTGAGTACCCCAAAGTTTTATGTTAGAAATAGATAGTATGGGTCCCCAGTATTCAGAAACTGCCGGATGCTAATTTATATATATTGGGCAATTAGCACAATTGACATAATTAGCATAAATTAGCATAATTGCCTATATGGGCAATATTTCAGCAAAATTGACTTGGCTGATCTGGGCAATATTGGAGTGGTTTTAGGGGTTATTGATGATGCTGAATCCATTTCTGACATTTTCAAAATTCAAAATGGCTGTCTAAACCGGAAGGGACCAGATTGAAATCCATCAAAATCGGCCCACTGGCGGTTTAAATCTGGTCACTACCGGTTTAGACAGCCATTTTGAATTTTGAAAATGTCAGAAATGGATTCAGCACCATCAATAACCCCTAAAACCACTCCAATATTGCCCAGATCAGCCAAGTCAATTTTGTTGAAATATTGCCCATATAGGAAATTATGCTAATTTATGCTAATTATGTCAATTGTGCTAATTGCCCAATATATATAAATTAGCATCCGGCAGTTTCTGAATACTGGGGACCCATACTATATATTTCTAACATAAAACTTTGGGGTACTCAACATTTCCGGGTTCACAATGGGGCCCTATGGGCTGGCAAGTAGACTAAGCAGCGCACGTTTCACAGACAAGCCACAAAGCAGAATGTAAACAACGTCACGCGGTTCAGCACCTTGGACAGCTGCGGGGGGGAGAGGGGGGTGTCGGAGTAGCGGTGTTTCGAAGTGGGGGTATTTCGGAACAGCGGGGTGTCGAAGTGGAGGTGTGTCGGAATGGAGAGCTGTCCCCGCTGAGGGGGTAGCAACCGCTCGTACTTGTTGTATTTTAGTTGTTGTTGTTGTTATGTTTTTTGTTTAGTCTTTTTTTTTTTTTGGGGGGGGGGGGGGGGGGGGGGGGGGGGGGTGAAAAAAACATGTGAAATGAAATGTTCAGATGTCTTACATATTTTTGAAGCCAAAATTAAAACGGATAAATCACTGTTTTTCTTGAGAGACTCTCTTTCACAAAAATGCATTTTTCTCAGCTTTCTAGAAAAAAAGTGGTCTTTTTGGTGCAACCAGGCTCTATTCAACTTTAGATAAATCAAGAATGGAACAAGGTACAAACAAATGGTTTTTTCCCTAGTTATATAGAGAGTCTCCTCTTTCCTTTGAGCTGTTTGGTGTTTTCAGAGTCATAGTACAAAATACTCTCTGGGTCTTGACATATTACTCAGAATGCCCCAAAAAGCTGGCACCTGGCACTGACCATTTTATAAAAGGTCTGGCACTCAATGAGTTAATCTTTAGACTATAATATTCAGCCTTTAGATCCAGGAGCCTCTTTTTTGCTTTCAGGACCTTTTTTTTTTCTCTTATTAAAGCTATAGTGCGTAACTTCTACGTGTCTGTAAATATCCATTTCACCCAAACCACTACAAGAGGAGATGATACAACGCTGATTAAGCCGTTCGGCTCCTCTAACACCTCGCGCTATTTTTCAGTATTTGTTCTTTTTGTATTTGGTGTAGTTGGCGACATTCCCACGCTGGCGGACAGGAAACAACCGAAACGACGCATTTTACTCGGTTTTACCTGACAACGAGAAGGGAGGAGAGCGCTCTGCTGCTAGAAGCAACACAGCTATGAATGTAATTGTTAGCAGCCTGGTGTTAGCCACATGGTTAGCCTAACGAGCAGTAAGTTACAAGGTGTGTAGCTCGTGTTGCTGTGTGGAACTTACTGCGGGGAGTCTGTGTGTATAATTTCAAACACATTTTTGGGAAGTGGGTTGTACACTTGCACATTGTAATTCAGTAAAGATTACACAAAAAGCTTTTTCACGTCTATTGCAATTATTGCATGCATACCCCTCAAGCTCATGTCGTAGCTGGACTGCAGGATCAGCTGCACCTTCAAGGCCTGTTATGCTGGTGTCTGAGCCTAGTACAGCATACACCATTGATGCAACCGGGGACAATGGCTTTGGTGCAGATCCTCCCCCAACACATGAAATGTTTCAGTTAATTCACAACGTTTCATATCACTGTAGCCTATGTTAAATGGCTTTGTTTATGGGTTAGGGGGTTAGTTTCTTAAATTTAAAAGGATAGTCCACCCAAAATTGAAATGTCACTCATTATCTACTCACCCTCATGTCGACTAAGGGCTGGGAGAAGTTTCAGAGTTATCCATGGCAGTAGCGTAGCAGTGCATGTCCATATAACGGTTGCAAATGGATACCAAGTGTCTTCGTAACAAAAAGACACACCAAAAAATATCCATATACCTCCATGCTGCTCGTATGTAATGTCCGTCTTGTATTGAAGCCCCGAAATGCGAAATTGTCTCGAAAGAAATTAAATAAGTCTATATTTCAAGCTTGTTTTGTAGAGGAAGCTTCTCGAAGCTCTTCTTCCCGGTTCGTCAAATTTGGACGAACTGGGAAGAGGACAGACCCTGGTTCGCCCAAATTTGATGAACCGGGAAGAGGAGCTTCCGCTACAAACAAGCTTGAAATATAGACTTATTTAATTTTTTTCAGGTCAATTTCACATTTCGGGGCTTCAATACAAGACGGACATTACATACAAGCAGTATGGAGGTATTTGGATGTTTTTTGGTGATGAGACCCCCTGTAACTCAGAGAAGCCACGGAGGACTCTGAAACTTCTCCCAGCCCTTACAGTTTATTTACCACCGGAAAAGCAAAAGCAACAAAGACGCAGGCACACAGAAAAAACGGACACATTGTAACCAAGGTAACGCTTCTCTCCAGGGGCCCCCCTCTACGTCATCACCGTTCCAGCATGTTCTAAACAGCCGGTTCGTGCTGGCTTTATCTTAATCAGTGTTGCCAGGTGGGAAATGTAGGATTATCGTACCAGAGACATAAAATTATCGTATTTTGAGGGAAATTATCGTACACCCGTCATAATCAAAATAACAAGTCTATTGATGCGCTATATAGTCACTCGAGTGTTGAATAGCATCTAACAGGCACTCACGGCTTTGCGTTGGTACGGAATGGATTCATCAGCAGCCCCACAGTTGCGTTAGGCTAACGTGTCCCCCATAAACAATGACGGGTGGGAACTAATGAGCCAAATCATGAGGCCTGGAGGCCACCCACTGTTAGGAAATAGACATAGCACCAGGTTTAAAAGGGAAATAGTATTCATGATAACTGACAAGAAAATAAAGATCTGGTTTCACATATTGAAATTTTATTTTCAGAGAAACAACATTGTCTCTGTCCTCAAGGGAGCGTGCCTATGTTCCCTCAGCCCTATGTATGGCGTCATACTTATGTCATGTTGAGCGAGCGATAAAACATACACACGCGCAAATTATCTTATATCACACGCGCAGAGTTAACTGCCGCGTACACTTTTTTAGTCCTCGCCCGTACAAATTCAACAACCGAGAGCGTGCAGGCCGGTGCGAGCGAGTAAAAATACACAGCAAGAGCTAAAAAATGCATCTTGATGTGTATATTCAACTCTACAGCACGCGCACTGTGCGCGTGCTGGCTGCAGCAGCTCTCTCCCTCTCTCCCTCTGTGCGCTCCATGTTCACTTCTGCTCGCTCGAGTCACAGACTTTTGACTGTTTGGGGGCGGGACCAAGGGGCCAGGCCTGCCCTCTTATGATTGGTCACAACGGCAAACACAAACACACTCCCACGTGGGTGTCTCTTTCCGCCAGTTGAAAAAGAAGAAGAAGAGGAAGTACCAGAAGCAGCCATGGAAGCAGCGATGATAGTGTAAGTGGATGTAAAATATCAAAATATGAGACTGTCACATGGATGTATTATATTAACGGACTGTCACCGTCCAAGACAAGTTCATTTTAGAGTTTTAATGTGAATAAACGATTCACTTTGCTAACACGGCTAAATAAGTTAGCTGGCTGTTAGCTCCGTGATAGCTATGCTAACCGTAGCTCCTCTCCGACTTCTACCGGACCGGTTTAATATTTAACGACCACGGTGTCATGTTAGCAGAACAGTGACCGGTAGGATCGGGCTACAAGCTGCAACCCCCCCATGTTTATCCATCAACTTGTTATCTTGCTAGTATCATACTGACTGTAAATGCAGAGGGTTTTTTAAATTCATTTTGATGCTTTTATTTTGAAATTAGTAAAAACAGGAAGTAGCGTCTGTTAGCTCTGTAAGCTTCACACAGAGACCGAGGAGCACCTGTAGTGGTGATGTCTGCTAGTTCATCTCCCTCCTTTTTTGTTTATCACTCCATGCTGCTCCGTGAACTGGTGAATGAGGTTTCTGATGAAGAATGTATTTTTGACTTTAAAGACTGCCGTTGGTTGAGGAGCAGGCTAAAGTGGTTAGAATCGCTATTTTTTTTTATCAGTATTAGCTGCTAAGCCATGCTATTTCTGTGATAATTGCAATAACTGATGTTGTCTTTTATTTTGTCTACTTGAACATTTAGTTCTACGGTGTTGGCGTTAATAAACATCTGTGAAAGGAACTGGAGTCTCGCATGGAAGGCATATGATCAATACAATATAGAGGTGGGGGTTTGTCATTTACTGCAGACAGTCCTACACCTCTCCACCATGTTTTAACTTAAGTTTTTGTGTACTGTGATTCTAAGGAGCCACTGTGAGAGCTGAGTGGCCGGTGCCAACAGAAGAAGGACATCATGTGAAGTTATGGAGCTGTGATGATGATGAAACCAGAAAACCTCTAATGAAAGAACAGACCAACTGTTTGTTTATTATTCTATGTTCACATTTGACCCTACACTTTTTAGGGTGAACATAAAATTGATAGTGAAGATTTTGAAGCAGCTATTTTCATAGTCCAGTTAATACAAATGTTTTATTCAGACCATGATGTAAATAAAGTTAATGTGATTAAATTGTAGTATTTATTTTACATAATACCATAACCTCAAGCAATATGTAATGTGACACTTTGGTGAATTATTGTTTTCAGTATCATAGATTAGTTGACAAGAAACATCAGGAAAGCACAAGCTCTGATATTCATCTCTGGATGCTTTATCATCATTTCAAGGAGGGTACCATTAAACATTTATATTTTTCTTTTCTAATCAAAGCATACATAGAAATAGTCCTGGAAGTTTTTCCTGAATTTATTATTGATTACAGCAGTGTGTTGTGGCCTTCATGTTACTGTACAGATCTGGTCAATTAATAATCAGTTAAGCAAATCTTAGTAAATGAATTAATTTCATGTTTAAATTGCACAATTTTTTTTTTTTTTAGCATTTTACAGCATTGAAAACGTCTTATAAGCTGTGGATGATGTAAAGGTGAGCCATAAAAGACAAGCTTGTATTATATTATTAGCTGAATTTCCAGTGCAAAATCATTTTTGGTAACCTGCAAAAAACACGTCCATAATAGGAATGTAAAATAATAGCTAGCCTATGCAGTGTAACCTATGAGTGTAACGTGGTTGACAGACGTGGTCGATCATCAGGTGAGGTACGTCAAGTCCAGGAACCCGCCAGTCTAGTTTATGGTTGCAGCTTTACAGTTCGAGACAGAAACGTAGTCTCCGGGTTCTGTAAAACAATTTAAAACACAATAAAATATCAAAAAACGGATACCCCAAAAAAGACAGGACAGACATGTTTACATTACGTTAAAATAGGCTACATTTACCAGACTCTTTTCGCCTCTTTCGCCACGGTCTGTTATTCATAACAACGGTCTGTTTTACACAGATAACAGTATCCCTTAATCCCTTGCCTCCACCAAAGAGGTAATGATATCGGAGATCAATGTTAATTTACTAGGTTTTTAAACAATGCTATTAATCAATAACGTTATTAGCCTACTTACATGTAAATCTTCAGGAGTCACCGCCACTGTTCCGTCCTGTGTCTTCCCAGCGAATTTCTAATATCGTAAACTGGCTCTGGTCTTCTTCTTCTTCTTCAATTGGCCGCTAACACAGAGCTTCCTGTCTGTGGCGGAAAGAGACACCCACGTGGGGGTGTGTTTGTGTTTGCCGTTGTGACCAATCATAAGAGGGCAGGCCTGGGCCCTTGGTCCCGCCCCCAAACAGTCAAAAGTCTGTGACTCGAGCGAGCAGAAGTGAACATGGAGCGCACAGAGGGAGAGAGGGAGAGAGCTGCTGCAGCTGTAGAGTTGAATATACACTAGTAGGAGCCCCAGGAGGGGTCTACGTGCACCCCCCTTATTTTTTTTTCTAGTCTGGATTTTTTGCATCCTTGGAACCTCTAAAATAGAGATTTGGGTGATCCCCGGAACAAAACCTGTCCAAAATGTGTTTTTTGCAATGTTTTAGTACCCCTATGATACCTGTGGAATTGTTGCCAGGAATGCCAGTCAGACTGTCTTTCAAAGACTGTAGCACGCTCAAATTTCGAGCGAGCCCAAAGATAGAGATATCAATGTATTCGGGACAACCTCAGGTTTCCAGTGTGACCAAGTTTGTTAAGCTACCTTGTCAGAAAGGGAGCTAAAAACCTAATGATTTAAAGTCAGATGAAAATTTTGTGAGGGAAAACAGCCATCTACATGTTTTCAAATGGTCCCTTGACCTGTCACCTAGATGTATGTGAATGGAAATGGGTTATATGGGTACCCACAGGCCTCCCCTATCCAGACATACCTAATTTGTGTGAATCTAATGCCGTTTTGGGGGAGAACCATGCAGTAATTTGCATGCAGTAGCCTACAAATATGTCATTTTCGCCTATATACAAAATGGTGTATTTGACTATTTCTGCACACTGGGGGTTCATAAACAGTCACAGAATTGCATGAATTGGGTATGACTGGATAGCTGAGATGCTTGTGCATCCAATCAGCCTATTCAATTGTGATTTTAGTCCATTAAGTAGTGTAATGGCACAAATGGTGCTTATTGCTTGTCTTGAGCAATAAAGTCGATAAGAACAAGTTGGGATTACATGTTAAACAACAACCCTAGGCAAGTGTGGGAAGGCCTAAAATACATATTATCAGGGCAACATGGCTGGGTCTGTAAGGTCATTTTAACAGAGGAGCTAAACCACTTCTTTACCCGCTTTGAGAAACCCAAAGCATTCCAGCTTCCCACACACCGCTGCCCATAGTTTCCTCTGAGCATATCCACGGACACACTCTCCCTCAAAGAACATCAGGTTCACAAGTGTGTTTAAGTCAGTGAATCAGAAGACAGCTGCTGATCCTGACGGAGTTCCTGGCAAAGTATTTTAAGTGTGTGCTGATCAGCTGTCTACTGTATTTACAAAAATATTCAACCTCTCACTGACATAAGCCACTGTCCCTCACTGCCTGAAATCAGCCACCATAATCCCTGTTCCCAAATCCACCACCATCAGCGGCCTCATTGACTTCAGACCCATCACCCTAACACCCGTGGTCACCAAGTGCTTTGAGAGGCTGGTCCTAAGGCACATCAAGGACCGCTTCCCATCAGTTTGCCGACAAGACAAGCAGGTCCACCGAGGACGCTACCTGGAACATCCTTGGACTTCTGTTACAAATATGAATACAAATTACTTTACAAATTAATTTGTCTGTGATTGACCATTCGCAGAAGAGTCTTTAAACAACAAGTCTTCTGACAATTTGCAGAAGAGAAGACTCTTTGTCTACCTTCAGCCTGATGGCTTTCTTCGTCCTGCAGTGAAGACAGAGGAGCCGTCCACCACCACTGCTTTCCTGGTCCATCAAGGTGTCATGAAGAGGATGATCCAAGTTATTCAGAATGGCCTCCTCCATCTTCAGTGTGGAACTTCAGGGAAACGTCATTGAGGTCAGTGCCTCAGGATGTTTGGCCTGTATCCTAGCAACGACTAAATGGAAAACTTTGCATTGAACTTGAGCAGCAGCCGTTGGTGGGATGTACACAATTGTTATGATTTTGAAACAATCTACTTTCTGAGTCCAATATCTCCGGCTCATCACTCTTGATGGGCAGGGAGTTGACATTTCCCTTGATAACTGACGGCAGAAAGGACCCAGTTCATCTCCACTTCCAGGCCTTTAACCTTTACTCCACTAGCATGGCAACCACGAAAGCACATCTTCATCTCAGCTGGAATAGGGTGGCATCCTCCACACTTACTCAATTTTCAGGGAAAGTTAGGATGCTTTTCGACTACAGCTCGGCATTCAATACCATCCAGACAAGCTGGTCACACTAAACCTCCCTCCTACCACCTGTGCTTGGATTAAGAATTTTCTTTCTAACCATCCACAGTCTGTTAAAGTTGGTGACAAGAGCTCTTCCATCCTGACTTTTGGAGGCACAAGACTGACCCCCCCCCTCCTGACCTTGCGGAAAGGGTTTCCACCTTTAAGTTTGTAGGGATCCATATCTCAGAGGATCTATCGTGGTCTGCTGACATAACTGTCCTTGTCCAGAAAGCCCAGCAACGTCTCCCCCTCCGAGGGTCTTGAGATGGAACAAACTGCAGGAAGACCTTCTCATCTCAATTGAGAGTTTGCTGGTGTATGCCATGCCATCTGTATGGTATGCTGGCTGCACTGTGACTGACAGGAAGAGACTGCAGAGAGTGATAAGGTCTGCAGAAGAAGTGATCAGCTGTCCACCTCCCGCCCTGGACTATATTGCTAGCTCTGTTGCCTCTCCAGAGCTACAGCAATTCTCAGTGATCACTCCCATCCAAACCATCACCTGTTCAGCATGCTGCCCTCTGGGAGCAGGTACAGGTCCATCAGGTCCAGGACAAATCATGAACAGTTCCTTCCCCTGAACAGTCATTACTCTAAACACACAGTAACTTAACACAATAATATCCTCAAGAGCTCATGTATGAAATGCAATAACTAATGGTATAGGAGGAAGAAAAATTGCAAACATAAACTACTGTAGGAACTGCAGGGACATGTCCCATACATAATTCCTCTTGCAGAGGAAGCTTGATTTTAGTATTCCTCTTTATCATCAAAAGTCTCTGCTTCAATGGTCTCATCTTGTTGTTCTTCCTCTTCTTCGCTATCTGCCTCCTGTGTGAATATGTCAACCAGAGATGGAGGCATTATCGGTCCAGCAGTCAAAGGTAGCTGCCCGCTTGTAACCTGCAACTCTATGGTTGCAGCGATCAATGTGGGTGGAGAGACAGCACTGTGGTGGATGGCGACAGCATTGTGATGGTGGGAGGTGTCTAAGGTCCACTTCAAACTTAGCTTCTTGTGTATCATCTTCACATGCACTGCATTAACTTTCTTTTGGAGTGGCAGGTTACAAACAGGCAGCTACGCCCATCTCTGAGCAGCCTAAATGACCTACATCTGGTAAATAATATTATATTGTTAACTGTGTTTGCTTTTTTATGTATAACAAGAACATATATTACAAAATGATTTTCACCAGGGATGAGAGAAGAATGAAGATGGAGTACTATGGAGTACTGTGGAGTAGTGTGGACTGCTAGACCCATAATGCCCATCTCTGGTTGACATACTCACACAGGAGGCAGATAGTGAAGAAGAGGAAGAAGAGCAAGATGAGACCATTGAAGCAAAAATTTATGATGATGAAGAGAACTACTGAAATCAAGCTTCATCTAGAGGAATTCTATAGGGGACATGTCCCTGGTTCCTACAGTAGTTAATGTTTGCAATGTTTCTTGCTCCTATGACCATAAGTTATTGCATTTCATACATAGTTACTAAATGGCTACATTTGGTGAAATTACTGTTTAGCACACGTGAATAAATCCTCCAATGTTAATTTCAAAGAGTGATTGAATTATTGCTCATGATAAGCAATAAGCACCATTTGTGCCAATACACTACTTTATGGACTAAAATCACAATTGAATAGGCTGATTGGATGCACAAGCATCTCAGCTATCCAGTCATACCGAATTCATGCAATTTTGTGACTGTTTATGAACACCCAGTGTGCAGAAATAGTCAAATACACCATTTTGTATATAGGCGGAAATGACATATTTGTAGGCTACTGCATGCAAATTACTGCATGGTTCTCCCCCAAAACTGCATTAGATTCACACAAATTAGGTATGTCTGGATAGGGGAGGCCTGTAGGTACCCATATAACCCATTTCCATTGACATACATCTAGGTGACAGGTCAAGGGACCATTTGAAAACATGTAGATGGCTGTTTTTCCCTCACAAAATTTTCATCTGACTTTAAATCATTAGGTTTTTAGCTCCCTTTCTGACAAGGTAGCTTAACAAACTTGGTCACACTGGAAACCTGAGGTTGTCCCGAATACATTGATATCTCTATCTTTGGGCTCGCTCGAAATTTGAGCGTGCTACAGTCTTTGAAAGACAGTCTGACTGGCATTCCTGGCAACAATTCCACAGGTATCATAGGGGTACTAAAACATTGCAAAAAACACATTTTGGACAGGTTTTGTTCCGGGGATCACCCAAATCTCTATTTTAGAGGTTCCAAGGATGCAAAAAATCCAGACTAGAAAAAAAAATAAGGGGGGTGCACGTGAACCCCTCCTGGGGCTCCTACTACACATCAAGATGCATTTTTTAGCTCTTGATGTGTATTTTTACTCGCTCGCACCTGCCTGCACGCTCTCGGTTGTTGAATTTGTACGGGCGACGACTAAAAAAGTGCACGCGGCAGTTAACTCTGCGCGTGTGATATAAGATAATTTGCGCCTGTGTATGTTTTATCGCTCGCTCAACATATGACATAAGTATGACGCCATACTTATGTTCCCTCAGCCCTATGTTCCCTCTGGACTCTCTCTACCTACCTGGACTCTACCTATCTGGCCTGTCTAGCCTCTACCTGGTCTTTTTACTAAACTTAACCAACTCCTTTCTTCATTGCCTAAACCCAACCAATGGTGGGACCAAAGGGCTGAGGGAACATAGGGCCTAATTTTCAGTGACAACAAAAGTTAGAAATGAGGGAACATAGGGCCGTGGGAACATAGGAATGACCCCGTCCTCAAAATGACAACAATTCATAAAATAAACAAAAACTGCACTTATGAAAACTTAAAAGTGCCTGCACCAGGTTCTAACTTAAAATAAAGTGCAATTCTATGTGATTTTTTGTTTTATGTTCTGTTCTGAACATAGTAAGGCAGCTAACATATGTTGACATGTTGCAGGAATGTCAAAGACTGTATTTCTCTTTGTTATGCTGCTTAACACTAGAAGTGCCAGAATTCCAAACCTACTAGAACGGCCATAAGCGGTCAAAATGACCGTTTGATTCAAAACCTTGTCATCTCTCACAAAAAATACTAAGTTGAAAAATTAATTAATTTATTGTGTTGTGATATATTTTTTAAACAACATAACACCAACACATATATTTCAAAAAGGTAATAGGCCTAACTTAAACTAATTCACATTACAACAAAGAACAAACTCTGTCGCCTGGAACGAACTGACAACGATATGATCAGAAACTCTTTCAAGTCTGCGGACTGTCTGTGAAGACTGACGGGAGTGACGCAGACTTGATCCTCTGCCTCAGAGAGGGACAGCCTTGCACTGTCGGACCTAATGGGTCTCTGCTCCGTGCTCCGTGTCCGTGATCCGGTCGGAACCGGACGGACTGGAGCACACAACGTGAAAATGCTCTGACATGAAGCGCTATAGCGTGCGCAACGGAGACAGAGCCAGGTCCGACCATAGACATACATGTATGGGTCCGACAGCACAGTGAGGAGAGCATGTGATATGAGGAAGATGAAGATGACCCAGAAATATCGACCAGTCGACTTTACAGCCCTATACAGGACAGAATCTATCAGTGGGACATTATGCAGCTCAGCTGGTGATCAGGACAGGACAGCGGAGCTCACCTGGTGCGTCATGCAGCCGTCATATTTCTCTTCTCTTTATTTGCAGCCATTGTCTGAAGTCACTCCAATGTTGATAAATACAATCACTCGAGACCGCACTTGACATAAACAATGGTAGGCTAGTTGCTGAGCAACCAAAATTGTAACATTAATCGCGGGGAAATCCGTGCGGTCAGAATGACCGCATATGGCCGAAATAGGTAAAAGTGACCATATTTTCTTTGCCTTTTGTGTGATTTATTTAAAAAACATTTTGAATTAAAATACAGACACTTTTAGGAAAAGTCAGGTACCAGCAGGATTGTATGTTTTTTTTCAACAAAGTTATTGCACATATAAATATCAAAACGGTCAAAATGACCGCCATGGCCGTTCTAGTGTTAAAACTCAAATAAAGATATTGTGGAAAAAATAAATAAAATAAAGTGCATAACCTGGCTATATAATAACCTGGAAAAGAGGTAACCAAGATAACAAATTAATAGTAAAAAAAAAAAGAAACAACACTCCAAGGGGTACATGTTTTTTTCCTGAGTTGTCTGTCCAGTCTGTGTCAGTCTCCGTCTTTGGCAGTTTTCTGAATGAAATGGAGAAGAGCGAGAGGAGACTATTGTTTAGATTAATTACATATTACATTTATGATAGATGACTAGAACTCTGTTCATAATGTGCATGAAACAGTTTAGGCCATCAGCTAGGCTAATTAAATAATTAATTATGCTTACCTTAAAGGTCAATCTCCAGCTCTGAGTCACTGTCCGAGTCTGCTGCATCCTGCTGGGTGGGGGCAGTCCTTTTCCTGTATAGATTTGATGTTGTCATGGACCGCAGCATTGTGGTTGTTGGCTTAAAACTGGCACATCCACCTGCCATCTTCACACACTCTGATGTGTGCATGAGCCCATTAACTCATTGGCTGCCAGCCATTTTCAGAGCAGAGAGCCCCATACTGCCAGCCGTTTTAGAGCATTTTGAACGATCTTATAAGACCCACAGAATATTGTGTTCTATGACTATATAAACACCGAAACTACCAAGAGAAAGAGTAGACTCTCTTTGTTCAATAGGAAAAAAAAGTTTGTTTCTACCTTTTTCCGTTCTTTTGTAAACAGCAGTAGAACGTAGGCTGGTTTCGCCAAAAACAGCAGTTTTTGACCAAAACACTGAGAAAACAAGCTTTTTGTGGAAAGAAACATGTCAAGCAGAACAGTGACTTTGACGTTGATATTTTTTGCTTTAGTGACACCTCACACATCTGAACAGTGTTCTCCTTCTATAAAACAACAAAAACAACACTGAGAAAGGACTTTTGATGGCAAAATAATAATTTATTTACAAATATCAGTAAAAATGCATTAACTTTTTTGTACGTTTGTAGCTGTCACATGACCTCTGCCCCATGGTCGACCACTGCTCGATCCACCACCTGTAAATTATAGAAATATATAGAATTACCATAAAAATACATCTCTTATAGATGTAGTCAAGTGTGATGTGGAGTTTTTTTTTTTTTTTAACCTTTCCAATCAAAGCGATCCGCCCTTCTCTAAGCAGTAAAAGTTAGCTCGCTAGCAAGTTAGTTTATTTTATTATTTTTACCATTGATGTATTATATTATTACCTTCATGTCTTTCTGGAGCGTGGGGACGAGTCTCTGCTGCTCCTGGTTGATCCGGACGGAATCGCTCGGGTCACGTCCACCGAGCCGTCAGTTGAGCTGGGCTCTGGTCTGTGGTGACGCACCGTCAGCTGCTGATTCTCACCACTCGGCCCGGCTTGATCGCCGGTGTCCAGCGTCGGTGTCTTTTTCAATGATCTCCGTCATTTTCTCACGATCGCGACCCTCTTCCTCTCCGAACTACCGCGACACACACGGTACATAATGTGCCGACGTGCGGAACACATAGGCTCCGTGCATAAGTTTCTTTAGCATATCTCTTGTCATCTCGCTTCTTCTTCTCATAATCAATGCTGATCTCTCATCCAAAGAGGGCACTGCTGCCCCCTACAGGGCCTACAGGGCACCTACACGTCATTACACTAGTTTACAAGCCTGATATTGATGGACAAGCTCCGCCAGACCGTCCTCCAGCCCTTCCCGTTGAAAAACGCAATTGACGTCTGTCGACGTCAATGGCAGTGAACGGTTGTAATTAGATTGACGTCTATAGACGTCAATGGCAGCCAATGAGTTAAGGGTGCCTGTGATAAGTCGGTTTCGTGGTTTTGTTTTGATTAGATTTACCTTTGAAAATACACGTTCACAGGATGCATTTGAATGAGGAACCACTAGTGCATCAAGGGCAAACTCTCCGAGTTCCCTGAACACCCTTCTTGCCCCAAAGTCCTCCGAAGTGGAGAGATGGTGCCAGAACTCATCCACAGTCATTGTTTTAGTGTCTTCATTAAGGCTCACGAGAGGCAATCTCCTCCACTGGTCATCGATGGCTTGGAGACGGTCAGCATCTGTTGAGTCAATCAGACGTGGCAATAGTCTCATGAGTGGAAACAGAGAGGGATACTCAGCTCGTGCTCTTGCATCGGTCGCTGTGGCAGGGGACAGGCATGCAATGTGGACCAAGAGGGCATCATCAAAGTCAAAGCGTTTCTTAATTTCTCCACAGGCAACCCGGAGAAATTTTTGACAGCGCATATAGAAATCTGTCAGGGTGGCTGGTGTGAATTTGGACTGCTGGACTTTCTGCATCACTTTTACACCCAGGTACATTGTGTTGAGTGGTAAAAACTTTGAGTCATCATTGAAACTGATCTGACTCAGGGCTGTGTGTAAAACATAGTCTCGTTGCATGAAGGTCAGTAGGAGATCTTTGTAGGTCTCACACATCTTGCTCCTCAGTGATGTAATAACCACGCCTTCACTCTGGAAATATTGATTGAGGTCTGTGAATTTGGGCAGAGCCCACTCCAGAAAGTGGTAATACAGCCGGAGAGACTCATCATTGAGTGCATGATAAATATTCTCAGCAGCATTCAATCTGGCATCAATCCACTGGTCAGTGAAAAAAAGGCTGAGGGCTTCCCACTGGGCAGATATCCTTTTGACAACTTCAGTCAGTGACAGCCATCGTGTCTGGGAGGGCTTCAGTATTTTGTGGGGTTCAACATGGCAAAAATTCTGAAATTCACGAAGTTCAGCCACACGTTTAGCACTGTTTTTAAAATATCCATAAATGTCTCTGGCTAAATCTTCACACTGGTGAGGAAGCTGCTTGCACGCCTCACTGGCACACAGGTGTAAGGAGTGACAGATGCAGCGATGTATGGTGATTCCTGGCAAATCGTTTCTTAGACGACTGGAGACAGAGTTGTGTCGTCCCATCATGGTATTACAGCCATCCGACCCAAACCCCACAATGTTTTGAAGTGGGACGCCTGCCTCTGTGAATGATTTCATCATTTCTTCATACAGCCTTTCTGCAGTGGCTCCTTCTCTGACAAGATGTCTGTTTTCTTCTGAAAAGATCTGCACCAGCTTCCAAAAGCGGGTCTGAACCCTGTTTGTACCCTCATCAAAAAAACGAACCACAACACAGAGCGTTTTGACATTTCCAATGTCAGTTGATTCATCAATGAGGATGCTGATTTTTTTTCTCATCAGGATTTCAGACAGACTCTCAAAATAGCAGTCACCAATAACATGCTTTGCTATGGCAGTTGCCTTTGTGCGGCCAAGTGACATGTTTTGTGCAGTTTTTGAGTCACTAAATATGTCCTTGATAACATCCACCAGATGGTCTGTGGCCCTCATTGCGATGTTGTGCTCTGCTAAAAACCCCGCCAGCTTGACCTCAGCAGTCTTTACCGCTGTTTCCAGCTTCTCCTTTTCAGATGTTCTTTGCAGGCATTGTTTTATGGATTTTTGTGTTGGAGCTAATATCTTTTCTTTCTCTTTGTGTTTTTTTGATTTGCTGTGGTTTTTTAATACAGTTATTTCGGCCACCAGCTCTGTCTTGCAGCACCGACAAAAAGCTTTGCCTTCCGAGCCTGCAACAGGTCTCAACCACCCGGCAAATTGACTCTCCCACTCTTTTCTGTAAATTTGTAGGCGATGCTGCTTACTTCGACTCTGCCCCGCCGTTTTCTTAGCCTCTCCTCCTCCTCCTCCTCCTCCTCCTCCTTCTCCTTCTTCTCCTCCTCCTCCTCCTCCTCCTCCTCCAGGTTCTTTCATTTTCTTTTCCGCGCTTCTCCAGACCGGGCCGAGCCGTCTCTGCTTCTTCTTCTTTTCTTTCTTTCTTTTTTTTTTTCCTGGGGCGGGCGCAGCGGACTATTCAGCCAATCGTTGCCGTTGTTCTGAGGCAAGCTCACATTTAGAAAAGCACGATTGGCTTGAAATTTGTCACATGGAAAGAGATGCCTTCAGGGTTCACAAAAAAAAATCTGACAGACAGTTGCGACAGGCTGATTACAACCGATTACAACCACACATTCACTGAATGGTCAAATTATAGTATTTTTGGCCTTTTTTAGGATTATTGATCGTACATCGTACAGAGGGCCAAATTATCGTACAAATACGATAATTACCGTACACCTGGCAACACTGATCTTAATACAGCACATCTTTAACGTTCACAGGAAAGTCATATTAGCTCTCTTTTCAAGTCCTACACAAGCAACTTTAATAATGGATTTACCTGTAGCCGCGACAGCTCATTTAAAGTCTGCACTCTCCAATCTACACTGTGATTGCAGCGCATACCACCTCTTCTCGCACTCATCAGTTGAGCGACACACTGCAGGGAACGAAGCATTACTATTGAGGCATATTTCTTCCCAAGTCTCCCGCTTCTTCTTGCTTGTCACTCCCGAGCCAAATTTCCCTTTATAATTCCCCTCCTCTCCAGCACAAACTGGGCCAACAGTAATAATTGGTCCTGAGACCAATTGGGCTTTTGCTTCAGTTTGCTGTCTCCGCTTTCATTCATCATGTCAGGAGGATTTGAACGGTGGTATGGGCAGGGCCGCCTTAACCTAATGGTAGGCCCTGGGGCTTAAAGGTTTTGTGGACCCTACTCCATCGTCCCAATGGACGAATGGGCTGATATTTAAAGTGTTTAGGCAAAGTATTGGAAATGCTGATTGGACTAGGCCTAATAGTTAGCAGGGCGATTGCAATTACCTCCTTGATTATAATCCGTGCCTTGGCTTGATGTTGTCCCATTTGTCCCTCTTAATGTGTATTTTAAATGTTTTTGGTCCAGGTTTTGTAGGTCTGTACTTTTGTTTTTCACTTGTATTTTGTATCTTTTTTTACAGGTGATGTTTTTCCCTTTTTAAAGTGCTTCTTCACTTTACTGAGCTGACATCCACCTAGGCAAGAATCATTCTCAAGGGCGGCACTTTATACACTCTTCACTTCATCCAAGTTTCCATCGACTGTATCTGCAGCTGTTGCAGTATCTGAAGTTGATTCCTCAACATTATCGTTTCCTCCACTGAGGTCGGTATCACACATATGAATGGCACTCTCACCACTCCTCTCTTCATTTGAATTTTCAGTGCCTGTTTCTGTGGTGGATGTATGCACCGATTTACTGGAACAAACTTGGTCTTCAGCTTGCACATTAGCTTGTGACATCAGTTCTTTGGTTGTACCAACTTGCACATTAGCTTGTGACGTCAGTTCTTTGGTTGCACCAACTTGCACAATAACTTGTGACATCAATTGTTTGGTTGCAGTCCTAACCCCTGGTCTGTCTTGACGCCATACAACATACAGTATAGCCCTTTCTTTAACCCCTCTTGGTTAACGGAAAACAAACGAATGCAAAGCTCTGGCCATATTTCAGAATTCCAAGATGTTTCCCTTTTTGTTATTTGCAAATCTAATAATTCCCTAACTATGTGATGTTCGCCACCAGCCCTTATCCACAGATTCTCCTTGGATATTGTACCACCTTTTCTTGTACGCCTCATGATGACATTGCAGGCCCTTCAAATATAAACATAAGAATTATAGTGATGGGTCGGGTCTGGGATATTTGTTGTTGATTTTGCACCGGTTGAGGCTTGAACCCACAACGTCTGGGACTAAAGACTATTGTCTATCGCAGTGAGCTAATCCACGGATAACTCTGAAACTTCTCCCAGCCCTTAGTCGACATGAGGGTGAGTAGATAATGAGTGAAATTTCAATTTTGGGTGAACTATCCCTTTAAGTGGAGGATGGGGTGTAAGCTGAAGCCATTTATATCATATGATTTCATTATATTTGGCATTTACTATCATATCATTTTAAGTTATGTGGACTACTGGTCAATTTGAATTTCCCTCCAATCACATCAGACTACAGTTAGGGCTGTCAATCTTCCCCCAGATTTAAATTTCTCTTGCTTCTTTTGTTAAGTTATAGTAGCTTCATTGGCATTGTTTATTGATAAATCGTCCTGGGGATCGAAACACCCAAGGAGGTTTACAAAGTAACGGTAACCTGTAAGATTCATTTTGTACACCTACTTCCAACCCGATTATGAAGTAGAAGAGGTGGCGATAATGACGGGCCATGACAACTAAATGTATATTTAACTGTTAACTTCACTTGACTGGCCCACCTCCTACCTCACCGACAGGCAACAGTTTGTCTCCCTCTCTGGCCACACATCCACCCTCTCTCCTCTTACGCAGGGGGTCCCTCAGGGCTCAGTCCTCGGCCCCCTCTTTTTCACCCGCTACCTCTTCCCCCTTGGTCACATCATCCGCAAACTCAACCTGGACTTCCACTGTTACACTGATGACACCCTGATCTACATCAGCACCAAACCCACCCAAAACCCTCCGCTCACCCACATCGAAACTCTACAATAACAACATGGCTGACCCACAACTTACTCAAACTCAACAGTGATAAAACAGAGCTCCTCCTCATAGGCACCAAATCCACTCTCAACAAAACTCAACGCTTCCTCTCCCCTGGCATGCAATCTTGGCGTTAACCTGGACCCCACTCTGCATCCCCATGTAAGCTCCATTGTCAAGACCTCCTACTTCCACCTCCGCCGCATCGCCAAAATTAGACACTGCCTCTCCCACCCTGCTGCTGAATCCCTTATCCACGCCTTCATCTCTTGCCGCCTCGACTATGGGCTCTATGCACAGCTCCACCACTTCCTGGATTTAAGGCAGGTTCTTCATTTCCTGTCTTACATTATTGGACCAACTGATTAATCCAGGTGTGTCTGAGTAGTCACAATGGTCAGACACACCTTTAACAATGTGAATGTAACGGCGCCAGGACGTCACTGAGCGGTGCCTTTGTTTTGGTCAGTTGAGAGGCGAGTGCACGATGAGTGGACGACATTATTGAGCTCCCGTATTTCTCTTTTTCTTTGATTATCAACTCAGCTCTAACAGTGAGTAACGTGAGACAGCGTTGTCATGTATGATATGACGTGGTGTTTTGCTCAATGAAGAAGAAACAGTCGTGAAGTCCCAAGTAAACTATTTTGTGGACGTTCCTTTTTTTTCTGCTCACACCACCACTCACAAACGAACTGTTACAACACACACGGACAGTTAAGAGCCTCCAGTCAAGTGAGAGGTCAAGAAATCATAAATACCTCCGAAATTAGTCTCTGCACAGTTTTCTGGTCGTCCTTTATAGTTGTTGGGTTCTCCTTTACCCCAGGCCTTGTAGTCAAACTGTGAGCCATCAGTCCACATCCATGTAGAGTCCTGGAAGAGAAAGCACAGGTTAAAATGACCCCCATGACCGTTCTAGTGTTAAAGGGATAGTTCACCCTAGAATGATATTTCGCTCATTATCTACTCACCCTCATGTTGACTAAGGGCTGGAAGAAGTTTCAGATTCCTCCGTGGCTTCTCTGAGTTACAGGGGGTCTCGGCATAGCAGTGCATGTCCATATAACGGTTGCAAAGGGACACCAGAGCTCTTCGTAAAAAAACACACACAAAAAAACATCCAAATACCTCCATGATGCTCGTATGTAATGTCCGTCTTGTGCTGAAGCCCCAAATTGCGTAATTGTCCCGAAAAAAATTAAATAAGTCTATATTTTAAGCTTGTTTGTAGCGGAAGCTTCTCGAAGCTCCTCTTCCTGGTCCGTCCAAATCTCGCGTGATTCGCAGTAACCGCACTGACGCATGCTGACGCCGGCGCAAATCACGCGAGATTTGGACGGACCAGGAAGAGGAGCTTCGAGAAGCTTCCGCTACAAACAAGCTTAAAATATAGACTTTTTTTTTTTTTCGGGACAATTACGCAATTTGGATGTTTGGATGTTTTTTTGTGTGTGTTTTTTTACGAAGAGCTCCGGTGTCCCTTTGCAACCGTTATATGGACATGCACTGCTATGCCGAGACCCCCTGTAACTCAGAGAAGCCACGGAGGAATCTCAAACTTCTTCCAGCCCTTAGTCAACATGAGGGTGAGTAGATAATGAGCGAAATATCATTCTAGGGTGAACTATCCCTTTAAGCACAGGGCACATCAGATCCTTTGTCTTTAAATGTCTCACCCTTATGCTGTCATGGGCTCCAATCCAGGTCATTTTATCAGAGCCACACTTTTTTTTCCGAATCAGGTCCCTGACAAACTTGTGTTCCTCAGCGCTGTGGATGGAGGCTAAGTTCCCACCAAGACTGATGCAGGTGACCTGATGACCAAGATAATGAAATGAGAGAAATACAACCTGGGTCTAAACAGCAAACACACAGGCATCACCTTCCAACCAGCAGAAAACAATGATACTGTAGTGGGTTAGAAAAGGCTACGTATGGTGTCTTAATGTAAACAGCCCCCCTGTTAAATACTTGAACCATTCTAACATTGTTTTGTATTAATGCAATACACATTTATGTCAGTAGATGGTGCTATTGCACAAGGAGAGCTGGGCAGCTGTGGGGCATGGATGTATTAGAGGAACTTATGATAAATACATATATTATATAAAATTATAATTCCTATAATACATCCATGCTGTTGAGCCCTAGACTAGAGGTCTTCACGGGTCCAATTTGACGGACCCGAACCCAAATGGACCCGTGAAAATTGGACCCGGAGCCAACTGGCCCCGAGCTATTATTGTAAATATGAGTTCCGAACCCAAACCGAACCCTTAAAAACCCGTGGACCCGAAATGCCCGAGTTGCTTTATGATTTAATACAAGTTGTCTAGCGTTAAATAAGACTTGTTTTTATTAGCTACTACTTTCTGTTTCTTATCTAAACGTAGTCTTCTCTGGCTGCAGCCGCTGCCAGCCCCCCCCCCCCCGGCCATAACGTGATGTAAACAGAAATAAATCCACGTCGTCATTTTCTTGTTTAGATGGTCATGTACTGTAATCCTTCTTCTTAGCCATTGCTAACGCTAATCCACCGGTCATTTCTTCTTGTTTAATTAACGTTATAATTTTGGAGTTTCCATTGTGCTTTGCAGAGCGTAACGTTACCGCGGTAACAACATGCTACGGCAACTCGATTGTTTAACCATTTTGAACCATTAACCATAACGTGACGTTAATAAACAAACTTTTTAACTGCCCCGAGTCCTGACCTAGGCTCTAACTTTTGCTTGAACTGTCACCTTTGAATACAAACAATAAGAGCCAAATAATAATATAATAAGAGACAAACTCCACCGGTTCCGACCCGGCCCCGGAGTCACTTCTTGTGAATGGACCCAAAACTTGAGCCAGGTCGGGTCGGAACCTCGGGTTTTTGGGTTGTCCGTTTTTTCCGAAGACCTCTACCCCAGACCCTTCACGCTGCCATGCTAAGACAGTACTTACTGGCTTGTGTAACCCTAGATCTGGTGCTGGCAACAAAACCAACAACAGAAGAAAACTGTTCACAAACTGCTTTATGGTGTAAACCAGTGACATAGTAGTTGTCGTGATGTCAACAGTTTTAAAACCACAACAGAGGCGCTGTGATCATATTGTTCTAATACCTCTGCCTCAGCAAAATCCTTGACATTGGCTCGGTACATGAAACAGCGAGAGCCAAACACAGTCCAACCAGGAGGACAGTCAGGACCTGAAACACAGTTGTATTAGATAGTTAGATATTCAATTCAATTCAATTCAATACTTTACAAAACAAAACACACATACACATATACACAGAACAGACAAGTGTTCCAAAGATAATTATGGTGGATTGAAAATAAACTCTCATTAATTGACAGAGCACCTGTAAAGTAGAGTGATAGTCTACATGTAGTTACTTGTCCCAGTGCACTTGCACTCTGCCTCTAGTCCACTTTACATGGCTGGGAGTAACTGCTGTGTGTCTGTTGTGTCTCTACGGGAAACCTGATCAGTTACAGTAACATCATTGAGCACTTGCCCAAGAGTAGAGTCTGTAGGCTATGTACAGTATGATGATGTTTCTGACGGCCTTGAGCTCTGTGCCAAATGTGGCCCAGTGTCTGTTGTGTCTCTTCAGGAAACCCCAACATCAGAGTTAACATCACACATTAAGCACATAACACAAACAATGTAAACATACAAGTGATGAATAATATGAACAAAATGCACAAAGTAAATCCACCCGAAGTCCTCCAGTGTAGAAAAAGCAGCTACAAAACTGGTAGGCCTACATTGACTTGATTGGAGGTGGACGTCTGAGAACATAGAGAGCAGATTGTAAATATCACTGCCAGCAGTCCCTCTATAATGGGCTGAGACCAATTTCTTCAGGAGAAGCAACAGGATCAGTTTCAGTGCTTTTCTAAATGAAATGAAATGAATCTGGTTTAGGAGCTGTTGTGAGCGGTGAGCGATGAGCGGTTGTGCAATGCTTCTTTTGCATTCAGGCACCATTAATGTAGGGCTAACGGAAAAAGAATATGGAAATATAAATTTTTGTTCCGTTTTTGTGTTCGTGCATGTAAACACCATTTCCCGATTCCAGAAACCGGGATAAGCTCATATCCCGATTTTGAGAAACCCGATTTTGCTGCCTGGAGAACTCCGAAAGAAACCAGGATACTGGAGCATGTAAACACAGTACCTCGATATCTGAAAGCCGCTCAGCCAGCTGACGTAACCATTACCATAGATACGTTACGTAACAAAATGGCGGCGACAACAAGAGCGCATTTCTGGAGCAACAAGGAGACTATTAAAGCAGAAGTAAGCGGAATTTTTGTGTTCAGTCTTAGGGGGCTTTCACACCATAGTTCGGATCAAATTGACAGGTGTGAAAGCTCCCCCGGACCACGGTCCGGACTAAAGACCGAGTCTTTGGTCCAGCCTCAGGAGGTGGTCTCGGTCCGGACTGTCCCGGACCAAGGTCCGACGCTGCGTAGTGTGAAAGCATTTCAGAATTTCAGCAGGAAGGTTTGAACTATCAGACCAAATACAGGAAGTCACGTCAGATTCGCTCGTGCCGAAAAAAGTAAATAAACAGAAAAAAAGGAAAGATAAGCCGCAGCAACACTTGGGGAGAGGAGGAGATCATATTATATCCAGATTTGGTCAGAGGGATGGGTGTGTCAGTGTAGGCTACACTTATAAACGTTTACATGGAATTAAACAGTAGAGTGTTTAATATAAATCCCCAAATGATACATGCATTTTTTTATAATGCCTATTTTTTTATACATTGACCCGAATATATTTTTTTTCCGCCGAAAAAAGTCTGAAAAAGACGGATATTTATCAGCGGGTGACACCAAACAACGTCTGCCCTAGCAAGTCAGAGCTTTTATTTCTCTCACACTCACACACACACAAGAGACCTGGAGAGATGCAGCCGCATCTGACAGGAGGATCGCGCGTGTGAGCACTGTGTGTGTGTCCTCCACTACACAGTTACAGCTGATCGCTGATCGCTGCCGCTCTCATCAATGAGAGCATTTTCACCACGGCACGACCCTCTTTTTTCTCTCCTTTCATCAGCTCTAAACTCACTCTTCACCGCACCGTGATTACAAACCACAGCGTGCTTTCCAGCAATATATAATTTTTTTTACACATATTTTTATTTTTTTCAGAGCACTTTCTATGCGCTAACGTCAGACGCACGCTCATCCACAAGCCAATCACTGACAATTATAAGCAGGCGCAGCCCTTGCGGGTAATGACGTCATGACGTCGGTAGATCCTTTAGTCCGCTGGCATAATAGCAGTGTGAATGCGAACTTTACTGGACTATATGGAAACAATGTAACAAAAGGTCCGACTCACTTAATTTTATTAAGTCCGGACCGACTATTAGGTGTGAAAGCGCCCTTAAATAGTTATATCTTCCGACGGCAATCACTTACATAGAGTGTTTGGTCTGAAACACGGGTCTGTCAGTCACTCTGCTCTGCTCTGAGCCCAGGAGAAAACGTCTTGTATACTTCCTTGTATCCTACAAGCTTTATCCAATGAGGAGAGAGAACGGCATAAAGGGCTGTGTGTGCAGCCAAGGGATGCGCGTGAATGTGGTGACGTAGTGACGAGGACCAATAGATCCATGACGAGGGCGGGGGCTGCTAACTCCATCGGCTGACAAGAAGTTATGTATGCGTCTCCTTTCCCCGTGTGCTTTGTTGTTGTTTTGTATGTGCATTGCCTTATGTTTTTTATCTCTGTCTCCTTTCTTCTGATTGTCCTTTCGTTTTTGTCTTGGCTCTGTTTTGCTTCTGTCTGTAACAGTGTTGATTGTTGAGATGCTAAGGATCCCCCTTGAAAACGAGGTGATCCACCTCAAGGGGCTTTTCCTTTAAATAAAGTTGATAAGTTAGCTAAAACCACCGGATCGCTTACTTCTGCTTTAAGTGTTAATATGTCTTCATGCTAGAAAGTAACTGTTTAGATCCCCAATGTGCGGCCCGTTTAACCAAACGACGGCTGTGTACAAGTTTGCTACGACGTTTTTCGGAAGAGTGAAGCTCCCCGTGTGTGAGCTGTGACCGGGACATCACAGAGACAGCAACCCTGTCTCCTGACGTGCTCGGCCGGCCAGACTACTCAGTCACCCCGGGGGAGAAAACGATCGTTAATGAGGCTTTTAGAGGTTAACCGCAGGCTGGTTAAATTCTTTTTAGGAGATAAATGTTGGTCTCATTGATGAAATCTAACAGTTGTGGCAGTAGCATTAGTTTGTTTGAATGAAAAGTGAAGCTTCATGTGTGTATTGGACAGAGCAGTGCTGCCTGGAGGCTCTGTCGCCTAACATGTGTACAGAAATCACCACTTTTACATCAATGAATGCATGTTTTACAATGAACCGATCAGTCTGCATTAAATTTTCTTTTCTTTTATTAAGTTATATAACATGGCAGCATTTTTAATTTGTAAATTTTCTGACCTACATATTTCCTGGTAGTTGTGCTTCCTGTTGTAAACAACACGCATATAGCCTACGCAGTAATCAGAAACCGGGATACTGTATTTATCATGTATACAGGGATACTGAATAACCGGGTTTCTTTAAGTTCATGTAAATACCATACCCCGAATTTGATCAAAAAACGGGGTACTTAAAAGACCTGATTAAAACGGGGTACTGAAGTGCATGTAAACGCAGTCATTGTCACATTTACATTTTTCATTTTCAGTGAAATACGATCATTTCAATTATTTTCTGGAGTCTATACCAAACATACATAGTCTCTGGCACCATTGTAGAAGTACCAGATATTTATAACACAATGATGTGGGTCATAACTACTGCTCAAAAGATCATTGGCTGCACTCTCCCCACTTTGGTTTAACTTTATGGCTCCCGCTGTCTCACAAAAGCAAAAAAAAAAAAAAAATTCCTCAAGGAAACAACACACCCAGATCACTGTCTTTTTGAGAACAAACAGATTAAAGAACGGCTTTTACCACAAAGCACTAATTGCACTCAATGCTGAGTGAGGCTGTGTGTTTTTGCTGCTATATGGGAATGTGGGAATAGTAGGTGCAATAGGTAATGGATAGTATATTGTTTCTTTTTGTGTGTGTTTTATGTCTTTTAATGTTTTTATAAATTTGCAGTGCAGGAGATGTACTTCAATTTCGTTGTTGTGGAAATGAAAATGACAATTATAGCTGCTGCGCAGTAATGGCAATTTTTTTATAGACAAAATTAGGTAATTTTAAAGTGAAAGTTGCAAAGCAGGATTCTGTATGTTTGTGATTACAGTAAGTATGTTCCTATAAACAGGAAAAGTTGTTTATGTAGTGTTTATTATGTTTTGTTTATAGTGTGCCAAACTTTACTTTCAAAGAAAAATCTCTGGGATTATTCCCAAGATGCGATGTAATTGCAAAACTCCCCAAATCTCAATGAGTTGGTGGCTCAGCAGGAAGTCCCTGCAGTTTGTGTTCACCTGTAACCTGGACAGATGAAATATTAAGTGGGAGTAAGGGGGAGGCAGGAGATGGATGGAAGGAAAGAAGGGGGGGTTGATCAATTTACCCCACTCCTATGGTCAACTTACCCCATGAATGGGGTAAATTGAGTCACAAGACCACTTTTTTTTTAACATGCTATATTTTAGAAACAGTTATATTTACACTCATTCTGTTAATTTGTAGGGATGCAAAACATCCTGAAATATATGCAGATGTGTTAGTTAGCAACAAAACTATAATTGTCTTGATGTAGTGATCCTGAATACAAAAAGTGGACCCCACTCTCCCCTATGGTTGATCTGTTATGAATTTATTTTCAAAGTTTTGAAATTTAGATGTGTGATGTAACTAGGACTATTGTCTTGTGTTACTAGTTGAAGACATCGGTCATTTTGATATGTCATCTTCATCCTTGCTGGGGCTTGAACCCACAACCTTTGGCATAAAGAACCAGTTCCTAAGTCCGTGAAGGTTCTCAGTCATCCAGGTCATCTTATTCTTGTGGAGTTGTAGTAAAAAGCAGCTGGACTTCTTTTCTTGCTTGAAGACGTTTCACCCCTCATCCAAGAGGCTTCTTGAGTTCTGAGACTAATGCCGGAAACCCAGGTAGCCTCTTGGATGAGGGGTGAAACGTCGTCAAGCAAGAAAAGAAGTCCAGTTGCTTTTTACTACAACTCCACAAGAACCATTTCCTAACTCACTGAGCTAATTTTCTGAAAGTGTAGCCTGGTGTGTGGCTTCTCAGATAGACTCAGTCACCGGCAAGGCAGCAGTTGTGAATGCAGTTTTCAAGAATTGTCAAAATGTCAGAAATACTGTTATCTAAACAAAAATCTGATAATACATAAATTGCATCTAGACAGCATGGAAATGTTGGTGATTTGTTTTTAACGATGAAGTGTTTTGCATCATAAGAGAAAATCTGATGTTTAAAAATGCCACACCAGTTGTTCCCATGAGAGCAGATTGGAAATGTATTTAGCAAGAATTGGATGGTATATGTTTACAGTGAAACATTTTCATGCACAGTAGGCTCAATTTTTGATAAATCAAAAATTGGTGTGCCACTCTTACGTTGACTGCAGTTGTTCCCATGAGAGCAGAATTTAAAATGTTCTCAAAAATTCAGTTTTTGAGATAAAATTCTGATATTTGCCAAACTTTTTTTTTTTTAGGAAGATTGAAAATGTATTTAGCAAGAATTGGATGAGTCTGAAGATGCTCTCCAGCAAATGTGGTGTCAATTGAGCAAAAATTGGGGGAGGAGATATGTTTAATAAGTTTTACAGATTTTGAAAATAACAGAGTGATGGACTTCATAATTTATAATGAGTTTAAGTGGACAAAGGTTTAAGCAGTATTGGGGCTACATTTTGGTTAAGTTTCAAAACTGTAGCATGTACCGTTGCTTTGGTAGGAAATTTAAAAGTTTTTAAATGTAAACGCTTATTGTGCCCCCCCTAGGAGTTGAGTCAATCTGGCATGGGGTCGAACATTTTGTGAAGTTTTTTTCACTGATTATGCATGGGAAGTAGGACTTCCTAGGAAGAAGAAAGAAAGAAAGAAAGAAAGAAAGAAAGAAAGAAAGAAAGAAAGAAAGAAAGAAAGAAAGAACATTGAGGAAAAGAATAGGGTCCTGGCGGCTGATGCTGCCCGGCCCCTAATAAAACATCTATCTATAATGGTATGGTGCAACAGCTCCTTTGATTCAGATATTTTACTAAAAGCAGTTTGAACCGGATCCTGCTGGAACAAGATCCGGCACCTCTTAATTTTGGCCTCCCTGTGTTTCGGTACTTATTTGGACAGATCCGCTACCTCTCATAAAAAAATGTTTTCAAAATGTTTAAAATAAAATAACAATATGCATATATTAATTTACAGAACAAATTCCAAGAATTCCAAGTTGTTTATTAAGATTTCACGTATTTGAAAGAGTCGGAGATCTGTTGAAGTTGACGCACTGATCAGATTAATAGGCCAATCTTTGAATAATTCTAATGGAAGATTTGCGTGATTTATTATAAGCTCTTTTTTTTTTTCTTTTTTTTTTACAAGTTAAACCTGTTGAGAAACTAATTGTTGACTGTATACTGTAAAGTCCCACCTGTGGTGGTGTGGGCATTTGCCTGTGCTGTGCAGAGTATAGCCTAAAATAATTGTAAATTATCATCGTAACATTTATGGATATTATTTGAAATTGAGGCTTGTAAGTCCCACAGCATGGCAAGTGGGCATTTGCATGTTTTTTTCAGCATGGTTTCTGTATACGACCTGTGCCCTTCTCGACATCCCTGAGCTGTCATATACTTTGCGTTCCGGCACCTTATGATTTCCAAATTAAGCTCTGACTAAAAGTATAGTAAAAGTGTGATCACACACATATACATATTCCATGTATTAATTTGAGGGAAGACATGGTCTACTCAAAGACCTGGGGCTCTAGTTTCGTAGACCAGGCACAGTCTAGGTGCAGGTGCGCCGTCCCAACGGGGCGTGTCCAGGCGCACTTTGCAAGTTTCGTGCACGGCACACCCCTGGCGCAGGCACTCCTCCCTTTTCTTGTCTTTCACGATGGTCACCATGTCAGACTAAACGACCACAGTGGCATATATTCTTGCCGTGTCTTGGTCGGCAGACTGGCAACACTACAAGTATCACCCCGACTAATCATCATTCATGACCGATCACGACCCGTGATTCATTGCTGTCAGGGAGGCGTCACAACAAACTGTCAATCATGGATACTGTAGCGCTGTGTGTGATAGTGGCCAGTGGAGCCGTTCCTGGGTCTGGTGAAGAGGACAGTCTGACAGTCTGACCTTCATAGAGGACGTGGGGGATATTAACGGATGTGTGAACCTCAACGTTAACTTATATTGCGCACATGAAGCACATGTTCACTGGGTGTAAACAATGCGTCAGAGCGCTCTGTCATCCTATTGGTCGACATCAAGGTTCATGTCGTAGGAGATGTCAGACTAGGCGAGGAAATAAAAAACATTCTAACATGCTAGACTTTCCGTCGGGGTGTCGTACAGCATCGTAGACGCAAAATCGCTGGTCATCAGTTATGTCACACTACACGTCAGTTTGTCGTTCCCGACGCTCATAATCGGGCACGACACTGGAAATGTGTCGGCCACGACCAAATCATGTCAGAATCGGCCTGAAATCGTGTAGTCTGAACCCGGCTTAAAGGACGGAAAAATATAGAAATAGGAAGTCGGAGAAATGGGAAATCAGACTGACGTCATGCGCCCGGACACAACTTTACTTAGAATTTGTTGAAGAAACTCAAAAGTCACACCAACCTGAGAGCCTTCAGATATTTAATTCTGTGAGTGGTTTTCTCACCTCACTGTTCACTACACAATGCAACTGGAAGTAAAGTCAGGGTCATGTTCTTTAGCACTGTTTGTTTTCATTGTAACTGGTTATCAGAGAGTTTTACTCACAGTTCCTTCAATCAACAGTCCACCAGTGAAACAGAGGAGGAAGACCACCTGAAAATGTGACGCCATCTGTGGAAAGACAACAAAACAAGCTGACTGTCTAGTCTTTTGCAGCAGTGTAGTGGCCTCAGTGATTGAACCTGAATTATTTAAGAGAACAATCTATTCATTATTATGTATGAATTTCAGTTGATAGGTGGTAAATTTCCAAATGTTCACTTACCTGTAGTGGTATCTGACACAGGAGGAGAAACAAACAAGCAGGTTGTTGAGAGGTGAATATCCATCCTGTCCTTCTCCTTTTATACCTACTCAGATAGCAAAGAATCTCTGAAACTGTAGCCATGTTTCCATCCAAAACTGATTCGCATTACTGGGCAATGCGCATTAAAAGAAATTCGAATCATGTGTGTTTCCATCAAAAGAACGGACTTTGGTGAAAACTACAAATTCGCGCGAGTTTTCTAAGTCACGCGAGATTTTCCGCGGGTTGGCATGGCAACCAGCCTGTAAGCATTCCGTCGTCTTCCTGCCGGTGTTTTGATGTGGTGTTTTGATGTTTTACAATGGAGAGAGGACTTCAGTCATTAATTACAATCACTCAAGTGGTGCTCGATCTTTCGGCGCAGTTGGTCCTGGCCATTAGAGGGGCTGTCAGGAGGAGAAGACAGCAAGCTGCCTTAATTAATGCCCTGGCCCAGCGAGAGAACCGTCTCCGCCGCCGACGGCCCTATGAGTGGGAAAGGAGGCTTCAGAGGGACTTTTGGAGTGTGGTGGTGGGCCAGCATTTCACACCTAACCTTTGGCTGTCACACTTTCGCATGTCCCGTGCCACCTTTGAGACGCTGTGCAGAAGAATTGGTCCTTTAGTTGCCCCCATCCCACGGCCAGGACGGCGTCCTATCCCAACAGATAAACGCATCGCTATTGCCTTATATAAATTGACCACATGCGCCGAATACCGAGTGGTGGGTGAGGTATTCGGTGTAAGTAAGACCAGCGTCCATCGGTCCCTCTATGCCGTATGGCGGGCCATACAAGCCGAAATGTTGAAGGAGTTCATCAGACTCCCAGATGTGGCCGAGGCACAGCAAATTGCGCAGCGCAACGCGACAAGGCACCTTGTGCCACAAGTGTACGCATCGGTTGATGGCACCCATATCCCTGTACTCCCTCCATCCGACGGATACCGGGACTACGTAAACCGAAAGGGGTGGCCCTCCATAATCCTACAGGCGGTCGTGGATGATCGGTATCAGATCAGGGACATCTGCGTTGGAGCACCCGGCAGTGCGCACGACGCAGCTGTGTTCACCACGTCAGATTTGTACAGGTAGGGCTATTTCTATTTCTATTTCTATTGCTATTTATTTATTTAAAGAGGGACAGTGTATCAATGAACATTTACATGTAAAAATGCCAGATTATAGCCGTAGGCTAGTTTCCATCTGTATTCTGTTGGCAGGTTGATGTTTACATTAGGTATTTAAAACACAGTAAAATAGAATAAGAGAAAAGAATAAAGGAACAAGATATACACAACACAAGTACACAGATCAGGCGACCATCAGAGCTTCTGTGCAAAAGAGAAAAGCGCTTATTAAAGTGCTGGTGCATATAGATAAAATATAAATTGCACACATTTTAAAGTGCTAGTACATATTAGATAAAGTGCAGTAAATTCTACAAGTACTAAATGAAGATTACACGTTGCTCTACTACTGCTGCATTGCTGATGAGATTGGGCTATGATCTCAAAGACAGTTACTTTTGTAGAAGCCTAATCAAAATATCAAATAAATTTAAGTTAAATTTAACTGTCTGTATTCAAATTAATGTAGACCTAATACTCACTATTTCTGTTAAGTAGACTTTTTTGTTTTTGCAGTTTAATGAGAGCCAGCAACCAACATTTAATTTCACATTGTGCCTGTCTGATTGTGACTTTATTCAACAGATTCCCTGAAAGACATCCCCAAGCCAGTGCCGAGGTAGAGGGGGTCCAGGTGCCTCTGCTTATAGCCGGAGACCCGGCCTATCCATTGCTCCCTTGGCTGGTGAAAGGATTCTCTGGTCCCAACCTAACAGGGGAGCAAGAGGCCTTTAACATTCAGCTCAGTGCTATTCGTGTTAAGGTATGTGTTTACACCTAGGAACAGGAAATATCATAAAGTTTTTCTCAGTTGCTTTTGGTGCATTTCTCTGATCCGATTTAAAATTGTCATAACAGTTCAAAATTTAGCTATTTGTGCACCGTAGCAATTTCTCATTCCTTCCAACAAATTGCAAATGCTTTTGGACATGAATCAATTGCTTTCATACAATTATCTGTTGTTTTATAACATTATCATTTGTTTGTCATGTCAGTCAAGATGAACTACACTTATGAATGATGAATAGTCATTCTCTATAGAACTAATAGTCCTAATTTCATTGCTTGAGTCATTACATACAAAATTATTTAACCAAAATCTGTCAAGCTATTTTTTTTTTCCTCAAAATGTCTCCTTATGTATTATGTTATTAGGTTGAACACAGCTTTGGGCATTTGAAGAGCAGATTTCGCATCCTTTCCAAGCGGTCAGATGTTCACCACACCTTCATGCCCACAGTTGTGGTCGCATGTTGTGTGTTGCACAATCTGTGTGAGAGGGAGAAGCAGCAGCGTCCTCCTGACCAAGAGCCCCCTGGAAACCTCTTCCCTCAGCCACATAACCAGCACCACAATGTTCAGCCCCCCAGAGAAGCCCAGGAAATCATGGATGCCCTCGTAGGTCATGTGGCGAATCTTCGCTAGGCAGTTTCCTAAAGCTGAAGACAAGGACAGATGACTCCTGTTGCATTAAGAATTTAAAAAAGAAGAATACAAAATGATTATTTTTAAAAGTGTGCTTTATTGTGGCTGCAAAATGCATAACCAACATACATAGGCTTGAACAGTACTTTAACCATTTCATGGCTCAGTTCAGCATAAAAAACTATAGTGCAACTGAACCTTTTTTGTTTTTGTTCAACAGTGTAATAAACATTCTTTGTAAACATATGTACTGGAAAAAAGTTGTACATTTTTTCAAAACAAGTTTTAAAAGGTAAAGCATGCAAACGTTGCATCAGGTCATGTGGCAGCGGCACCTAGCTGCGGCATCTCTGGTGGTGAGAGGGAGAGAAGAGGATTCTCTCTCTCTTCTCTCTCTCACACTCGCTCACACTTACTCACTCTCTCACTCTCACACGCACGCACACACACACCCACGGATAGTGCAATCTTAAAGGGATAGTTCAACATTTTGGCAAATTGGCCCATTGCCATAATCGCTATAGTCATAGCAGTAGGTTCATTACCTTTAATTGTAGGTGTAAGCTATTTTCAGTACGGCGGAGCGCAGCAGCTGGCTGCTCAGAGCTACGCTATGGAAGCTAACGGAATTTCTTGGTTTCCCTCATTAAACTCATCAAATTCAACATTCCAAAACTCCACAGCGCTTTTGTAGACAAGTTGTGACCTGCACAACCACCACGCTATGAGATAATGACGGAACGATACGAAACGGAGCCGTTTTCGAGGTAAATTCATACAAAACCGCTGATGCGCGTTGCGTTCAGGGACAGTTTTTCAGCAAGCAGTCTCCGTATTTACCTCGAAAACGGCTCCGTTTCGTATCGTTCCGTCATTATCTCATAGCGTGGTGGTTGTGCAGGTCACAACTTGTCTACAAAAGCGCTGTGGAGTTTTGGGATGTTGAATTTGATGAGTTTAATGAGGGAAACCAAGAAATTCCGTTAGCCTCCATAGCGTAGCTCTGAGCAGCCAGCTGCTGCGCTCCGCCGTACTGAAAATAGCTTACACCTACAATTAAAGGTAACGAACCTACTGCTATGACTATAGCGATTATGGCAATGGGCCAATTTGCCAAAATGTTGAACTATCCCTTTAAACATAACTGTCAACTACAATAAAAATACTGTCAACTACAATAAAATACAACCATACCTTAAATTGGTAAGTAACAATTAAATGTGGCCGACGGCCTGAAAAAAAATAGCACAGAACTGGCTATGTGATGAAAAAGTTATTTAAAAGGAAACATCTTTGACTGGCAGCTCATTTCTACTCCTCTAATAATGATGAGAATGACAGCTCCTGAGTGTTGATGTATGAGCTGGGTGGATGTTGGTTGTAGGGGGGCTGTGTCATGCTAGAGGTAGAGGTAGGTGGATGTTGGTTGTAAGGGGGCTGTGTCATGCTAGAGGTAGGTGGATGTTGGTTGTAGGGGTGGTTTGTTGGCTGGAGGTAGACCAATGTGGGTAAGTGACTGATGGTGTGGCAAACAGGTGTGTATGATGGTTATTGCCCTGATGCCCTGAAAAGGCCATATGTTCAACAGCACGTGCCTGCCTTTCTGCAGCATCTGCACATCGCTGGAAACATTGCATAGCCTGACCAAGAACAGTTGAAATTGAGCGAATGCTCTCCTGGTCCTTTTCTGCTTGTTCCTGCTGCTGCTGCAGAAGAGCTTCAAAGTAGGGCCCCATCTCCCTCTGTCTTGCAGTCGTTCTTGTGGACGAACGGGACCACGTTCTCCCACGTCTTGATGGTGCTGGCCCCTCAAGATGGGATTCGTCACCGTCTGCTGCCGACTCAGTCCTGTCGGGTGGCTCTAAAATGTAATATGACAAAGTGGTATCAATAGCCTATATTTCTCTGGACTTTTCTCTACCGTCATCCCCAAGACAGATTTAAATAGAAAAGAATTAGCTCTTATTAGTCTCCCTTAAGAGAAATTTGTTCTGGGTTGGCAAGAGCTGTGGCATGTACAAGACAAAGTACTGTAGTGTGTATATAATGCAAGACATTCACTACACATGTTACATACACACGTACAGATCATCAAAAAAAAGTAGAATATCGTGGAAAAGTTAAACATATTTTGTTAGATATTTCTGGAAGTCTAAAATAAATAAAATATATACAAATGTTTTCAGACACCATGGAAAATAGTTATATATTTGTATTTGTCGTTTCACTTTCTGAAATAGGCTATCTAACAAAAAAATATTGCACTTTCCCACGATATTCTGTTTTTTTTTGATGCACCTGTACATCAATACATAGCATACATTAATACATCACCTACATACACCCATCTATCCATCACATCCTTATTATAACAGCCTATAACTGGAACTCACATTTATAAGGTAGTATAAACAGAGTGTTTTTCGCAACGGAGCGTTACCTTCATTCCCATTGCTCTCCTCCTCGGCACTGCTATGGTCTCGGTCTTCATTAGTCACTATTGACACACACAAATGGGAAATTCAGAATAAGAAGATGTTTGTGGTTTAACTAGGATAACCTGGATATAAAATAAAATAAATTACACATATCTGAGTAGGTTACACCCCGCCTTTCCGAAGCCCCGCCTTTCCGACAATAGACTTCCATTCATCGTAATAGCGGGGTTTTCTATTTTTTCTAAAGACCCCGCTACTCCGAAAAGGCTATTGGGGGAAACCCCCAGCGCGCAGTGCGCATTGATCCTTTTTTCCTTTTTGGGGTCAAACGGATCATGTGCATAATTAACTGCAAAACAAGCAAATACTTCATATTAATGACATATAATGTTCATTATGCTTCTAGCCTCTACCAGGTCTTTTTTACTAAACTTAACCAACTCCTTTCTTCATTGCCTAAGCCCAACCAAAGCATCTCCCTCAGTCAGCTGTCAGCACGAGCGGCGGCTGCAGCAGCCTCGCGCCCCTGTGAGCTCAAGCCGGGTTCAGCCGCGCTCGAGCGGAGCAGGGGGGGAGAAAAAGAAAAAAAAGTCTATTTCTATTACTGTGTGGAGATCTCCAACAACGGAGTCGGGGAGAAAGCAAGTGGGACAGATCTGCCCAGTCCCTGAGCAGCGCACGTTTCACAGACAAGCCACAAAGCAGAATGTAAACAACGTCACGCGGTTCAGCACCTTGGACATTGGACAGCTGCGGGGGGGAGGAGGGGGTGTCGGAGTAGCGGTGTTTCGAAGTGGGGCTATTTCGGAACAGCGGGGTGTCGAAGTGGAGGGGTGTCGGAATGGAGGGCTGTCCCCAACCAAAGGGCCAGTCCTCTCCCTCGTCGGGCCGTGCGGTGTCCAAACGGGCCTTTATGATCCACAGGGTAATCCACCAGGAAAAATAATCCACTATGCCACTTTGCCAGCCGTCCAAACACCGACTGTGTCTCTCACTCTCCTCCCCTCTCACCACGTCACTTCCCCATTTAAACCCTCGGTCCCACTAATGCACTTTTACGCATTACGCACACAACTTACAGCAAAAAAGAAACATTCATTCATTCATTAAAGGGCCGCACGTCCCAGTGCGCAAACCACAAGGATAATTGATCATTTCCCTGGCCTAATACACAATGAAAAAAACCTGGGGAGCAAACCTGCAAATCAACTACCCCAGCTCCAATAGACTATTGTTACACCCACGTCTGTATTCTCCCAGTGTCTCCTCCCCTCCCTGTATCTCTCCCTCTTTCCTAGGGGCGGGCCCCAGACGCAGGCTGCTGCTGCTGCAGGGCACACACCTGAGGCTCATCTGCTCATCAACCCACTGCTCAAAAACACCGGCTCTCCACTCATTCATCGCCAGATCTTTACAGTCACCACGTTGGTAACTTTGTCAGGCTCCTTCTCTGTGATCTTTAGTATCCAGTGTTCTCTAGTCTCCTGTGTTTTTGTGTCCTTAGCCTTTTTTCTCTCCTTCGTGTTTTTTGCTCCCGTGTCTCCTGCCTCGTTTTGACCCTGTCTCCCTGTGCTCCCAGATTCCCTGCCCTGCCAGCAAGCCGCCGCTCTGGACCCGCTCCCCCTTCCCCGGACCCTCTCCCCCACCACGCCTCACCGTCCTGGCCTGCCTGCCCACCTGTGTCCTCCAGCTCCCTCTACCTCCCTCTCCTGCTCTCCAGCCCCAACCTCCCCTGTGGATTCAATAAAGTCCATATTGTGTGTTAA
>NW_028219981.1:15000-229194 GCF_045865225.1 Trachurus japonicus | reverse complement strand
ATTTATGAGGCCATTAGCGGCGAGCGAGCAGCGTCGACAGAGCCCAGCTGACGTCTGTGTCCAACACCAGACGACTCAGAGTCACACACTTCACACATCTAACACCTTTAAAGGGATACACCAACATGTTTTTTTTTCGTGTCTTGCCTCACTCCTGAGTCCATGACCAGCAGATAGACACCATCCTTTCAACTGTGCGTGCAGTAACAAGGGAGATAGAGCCGTATCCGCCTCGTAAATTAAGCTTAGCTTCTAAACTACTGGTGTGTATGGGGTAGTGTTAAGCCTGCCTACCTACCCAGAGCTGAAATCAGCAGTCAAGAAGCTGATTTCATTTTTAGCTCTAAACTCTGGTAAATATTTACACTTTAACCACATTTCAAACATGTTTTAGAGTGAGAATAGTAGCCGTTTAGATCAGCAGTTGTGGTCTGATTTAATTTGCTCTAAATACCGGCTGTTTACAATTTTGTTTGGACAAATTTGGCGCTAATGCTACTCAAGCTAAGCCGTTGTTGACCAACGCACTTCCGGTTACTTTCACAAAATAAAAAACACCCGTTGCCCTTTACATACAGAAACCTCATGACGATAGAATTGGTGCTTTTACTTTGAAGTAGGAAGCTAACCTACCCTTGGGATGTAGCTAGCTAGAACCAAAAATTAACCGTCTTTGCTGGAAAACCCTCCGTTTTGACGCGATCTGGTCCCGTTAGCGGCATTTGAACCGCTCAAGATGCCTTACCGGAGAGTTTTCGTCTGGCTCTGAGACCAAGATCCGGCACACGCCTGGTTTCCTGTTTAGAAGTTTGCTGAAGAGTTTCTCTGACGACTTTAGGTGGAGGCAGGCTAACACTACCCATACACTTCCAGTGTTTGAGCTAAGCTAATTAATTTGTCAGCTCTGAGACGAAGATCGGCCCGCCGGTTTCCGTTTAGAGTTGCTGAAGAGTTTCTCTGATGACTTTAGGTGGAGGCAGGCTAACACTACCTATACACTTCCAGTGTTTGAGCTAAGCTAATTAGCGACTTTAGGTGGAGGCAGGCTAACACTACCTATACACTTCCAGTGTTTGAGCTAAGCTAATTAGCGGTGCGCCAGCTCTGCCTGTATCTCCCTTGTTGTTGTTACTGCACGCACAGTCGAAAGGATGGTGTCTATCTGCTGGTCATGGACTCAGGAGTGAGGCAAGACACGAAAATCTGCGAGACTTTGAATTAGATCTAGTTTTACAAACATGTCAGCTTGCTTGAAGTAAATAAACTTCTGGGTGCATGTTTGAGTCGCCATCTGACGCTGTCTGTGGCTTTGAGGGATGGAAACAGCCTAAGCAGCAGAACTTCAATCCGCTCCCATTCATCGCTGCCGTGGCGATGCGGGGACAGACACAACTACCGCAAAACAGGAGACATTAAACTGGAAATCTTCAGATTCCTTCTTTTAGACCTAAAATGTTAGGAAAATACATCCCCCAGTTGAATTTGCCCGGAATCGTCCTTTAAGGCGCCGAATATTTAACATGATTGGTTGATGCGTTTATTCGCATTCGGGAGAAAGCTCTGAAAAATCGACTTTTAATGCGAAAAAAGAAATGATGTCGCCTTTTCACCGTGTAACTTTGGCGGCCGGTGTGAAAGGACTTGTGATGAGTAGCCTACTGAGGTTCGGAAAAAATATAGACACGTGAATTATTTGCACGAGAAATCCATCTCCGTTGTGAAAAGACGTTTAGCCTCAACAAAAACAAAAATAGTTTTTTGGGGACAGAATTGAATCATCCTCCACATCTGACTGCAGGGCCGGCCCCTGGCATAAACACTCTATGCGGTTGTTTAGGGCCACAGCCGTTAGGTGGGGGGCCACATGATCAGAAAGGTACCGGGGTTCATCAAGTCATTTAAACATCCTGAGGTCTGCACGTGCAGCTATGAGCTTTATATGTAATGTGAAGTCAATATTCAGCTTCTTTTATCTCACATTTGAGACATTTGGTGAAAATAGAACGGCAGAATGACAACATTTATGCTCAAAAAGCAATCTTACAAAATGTCATTTTAGACTTTTTTTCTACACTTATCTATTACTGTATTCATATCCTATTTCAAGCACCAAAACAGTTCATTCTCATGACTGAAGGAGTGTTTTCACAAGGGATTTGACATTTTTCAAAAAGCAGACCTCAAATTTCCAGCATTTGTCCTAAATTATTTCTTTCTACAGTGTTCTCGGACAAACTGGCCTCAGTGTGCTTACAGCGGAGGTTCTAATATTTAGACATAAAACACTTGAGTATTGTTACATCTGCAAGTATCTTAAAAAGATACATTTAAGAAAATATGTAAAAGTCGAGAAAATGGCCTCAAACCTCAGAGGGATAAACACGTCTGTATTCAGTTTTAACCAGTGATTTGGTGTTTGCGCCACCAAAATCCTAGGGCCGGCCCTGTCTGACTGTATGATGATGCACCGCTCCAATTAACAACCAAAGGTGTTCGACAGAGAGCAAAGGTAGTTATTTACCACATAAATCCAGTCGCCTCCTGCTGTGGAACTGAACAGCAGCCGCACAAACGGCGTCATTAGCGGCTCGGCGGGGCCCGGCCCCCGGCCCTCTGATCCATCTGCTGCTGCTCTGCTCTACGTGCTGTTGTTGCTGTTTGACACCACGCAGCAGGAGCAGCGTTACGACCCGGTGGCAGCACTAACTCTCATTACACACACACACACACACACACACACAAACACACACACACACACACATTAAGTCATTACAGCTCACAATGGGGCGATGCTGACGGAGAGACCGCTCCGTGTGGATGTGGCCGTGCTGCACGATGCTGCTCACTGATGGACCGTTAACACAGCAGAGTCATAATGTGTTTTAACTGTCTCTGACTCCTCAGTCTCCGCTCTCATATGTTTGTTTGTTTGTTTTTTTGTCCTGTTTTGGCCTCAAAACGATGAAAAATGTTATTTAAAGGGATAGTTCACCCAAAATTAAAATTTCCCTCATTATCTCCTCCCCCTCATGTGGACTAAGGGCTGTGAGAAGTTTCAGAGTCCTCCGTGGCTTCTCTGAGTTACAGGGGGTCTCGGCGTAGCAGTGCATGTCCATATGACGGTTGCAAATGGATACCAACTGTCTTCGTAACAAAAAGACACACCAAAAAACATCCAAATACCTCCATGCTGCTCGTATGTAATGTCCGTCTTGTATTGAAGCCCCGAAATGTGAAATTGTCCCGAAAAATATTAAATAAGTCTATATTTCAACCTTGTTTTGTAGCGGAAGCTCCTCTTCCCGGTTCGTCAAATTTGGACTTCGAGAAGCTTCCGCTACAAACAAGCTTGAAATATAGACTTATTTAATTTTTTTCGGGACAATTTCACATTTCGGGGCTTCAATACAAGAGGGACATTACATACGAGCAGCATGGAGGTATTTCGATGTTTTTTGGTGTGTCTTTTTGTTACAAAGACAGTTGGTATCCATTTGCAACCGTTATATGGACATGCACTGCTACGCCGAGACCCCCTGTAACTCAGAGAAGCCACGGAGGACTCTGAAACTTCTCCCAGCCCTTAGTCCACATGAGGGGGAGGAGATAATGAGTGAAATTTCAATTTTGGGTGAACTATCCCTTTAAAATTAGCATTTTTTTTTTTTTTCTGTTGAGTGTGTCTTTACTGTTATAGTAAACAGCAGCAGCGTGAGATTCACTCTCAGGACTGAAGCAGTAAACTCACATTTCAACTCAACAGTGAAAACCTTTTCTCTGTTTCCTCCATAAACTACACAAACTTCACATTGGGACTAAACTTCCTCCCATGGACACGATGTTCATGCAGCAGCTCTGAATAAAAAAGAGCAGAGAGGATCATCACAGACTCACACCGCTGCACATACGACCTGCAGACACAGTATCATTACACACAAAACATGTTTGTTAACAGCTTTTTCCTGCCAGTGAGACTGATGGCGACAACATGGGCAGTAAACCCTCACTCCCTCACCAGATTTTTCAAGTTCCGTGAATATGTTGTTATATGCTCTCTGACACATGCAATATCGTTTTCTAGCGACAATTATGTTTACACATGTCGTGTACTCAGAATTTTAAATGTATTTATTATGTTTTTACTTACTTTATTTTATACTTTTCTTTTCTTGGATGTGTTTGGATGTGTTTTAAGCACTTTTTATTACGGACTATGTGCCTTTTGTAATTTCTGTGTCTTTTAACACAGTGGTTCTGAAACCTTTTTTACATCAATGGCCCCTAAATTGACACAAATTAGACACGGACCCAAAATTTGGTAACAACTACCAGAAGTACACAAATATTTGTTCTGAGACTGAATAACGTTAGTTTCTTAGTCAATGTAGTTCAAATTAGGACCAACAGAGTGAATTTTGGAGAAAATTAGAGAAATTTTAGAGAAATTTCTGGAAAAAATGGGTAAAATTTCTCCCCCAAAAATCTTTTTAAGTGGAAAAAAGTGGTAACATTTCTCAAAAAAAGTAAAAAAAAAAAAAAAAAAAATTCTAGAAAAAACTGATGAAATTCCTCAACAATTAAAAAACTGCAAAAATTTCTCAAAAAAGTTGTAAAAAAAAATGGTCAAATTTCTCAAAGAAAACGTTTTTTGAAAATTCTAGGAAAAAAGTAGTAAAATTTCTCAAAAAAGGTTTTTTAAAAAATCTAGAAAAAAAGTAGTAACATTTCTCAAAAAATGTTTTTAAAAAATCTAGAAAAAAAGTGGTAAAATTTCTAAAAAAAAAAAAAAAAAAACAGTCTAGAAAAAAGTGGTAAAATTTCTCCAAAAAAGTAAAAAAAAAAAAAATCCACTGTTTTAACGTATCACTAGACTCCAAGAGAGCCCTGTTTATTATAAGACTTATTTATGGTTGCTGTGTAAATGTGTGTGGTTATGTTGCCATTGTTGTGTTGTTGAAATTGATGTTATTGTGTTGTGTGTCTGCACCTGCACTGAGGCTCTCTGCAATATAATGGAAAAATAAAGGTATTTTGATTTGATTTGATTTGTATCAGCTAGGCCTTGATGATTAATTGTCATATACAGTAAATAATTCTCAATTACTGATTTAATTGTCTTTCTAATCATATTATGCTGCTATTATCATATAAGCGTGAACATAGTTTAGTAATACACCTACACCTTATTGAAAGAGGACCAGTCAAACCTCAAACAGTGATGAAATCTGACATTTCTGTTAGTTTCACCCAGATGTTTATACACAGATGAGTGGAAACTATTTGGACCATTATGCTAAATGCTTGTGTTCAGGTGATGATGTAATAATTGTGACAGGCCTAGAAGTAGTTGTAGTTGTAGTAGTTCTCTCCTCCTTGTCCCTTTGTATTTAACTTCTGCTCTTATTACTTTGTTTATTACTTTATTAATTAGTTTGTGTCATGTGACCTGTGTTTGCCTCAGACCACAGGTGAAGCTGAGATCAGCTCTCAGAGGAGCGACCGGTCGTCTTGTCTCCGGTGCTTCAGGACAGAAGGTGAAATTAATTAAAGAGTTGTGTGAAGCTGCTGCTGCTGCTGCTGCTTACGTGTCAGAACTGAAACGTAATAAACTGTAATAAACTCTAATGAATGTTGGATTTTCTTCTTCACTCGGAGCCTCCTACTGTTTTATGAGCTGATGGAGGAACTCGTCGTGTCAAACTCACTTCATCACCGACGCTGCACTTTTCTCCTGCTCTGTTTGTTTTCACACCAGGAGGAGTTCAGCAAATATTCATAATCACATTCACATTAAAATCTAAATCTCATGTTTTAAAAATGTCCCACGGTCCAAACCTGAGGGACGTTTGTTCTGTTAACACACGAGCTGGACAAATTATTCATATTCACTGATCTTATCTGGATCCAACAAGGAAAACAGGAGTTATGATTTTAATAAATGAGGATTAATGACATAGGCTTTTATTTGGGGAACATTATTTTTTAAAGTTTGTGCAAAAAAAAAAGATGAAATCTGTTAAAATCTGCTTTTTCTAAACTGTATTTCACATTTTGAACTCCCCCCAGAACAAATTCTCATAAAATCGTTTGTGCACACTCGTCTCCCAGTTATTATAAGGTCATTATCATTATATATCAATATATTTAAAGCAGATATCAGTGGAATGTTTTTGTTAATATAAGTCCTAAATAGTCCTATTTTCCGTCAGCAATCACTTACATGAAGTATTTCAGCCTAAACACGAGTCTCTCCGTCACTCTGCTCTGCTGTAACCCGAGGAGAAAATTTTCCTTGTGGGATACAAGTGTTATCCAATGAGGGGAGAGAACGGCATGAAGGGCTGTGTGTGCAGCCAAGGGATGCGCGTGAATGTGGTGACGTAGCACGAGGACCAATTGATGCCTGACAAGGGCGGGGGCTGCTAACTCATGGTGCGTTCAAGGAAACTCGTACTTTGTGTTTTTCCTTCCTGTGAAGTCATACCAGTTCGATCTGGTACGAGTTCACGGGTCGGAAGTTACGAGTGGCCGTTATAGGGAACTTTCACAGACAACAGGACGGTAAAAACACGAGCTACGGGTTACCTGGAACGCTACCAAGTCGTAGTTGTGACTTGAAGCTGTAACTTACGGTTTCAAAAGCCTGCCTTGAACACAACATTAGCCGAAACGGCCGTGCCGCTGTTATCTGCTTTAAGTATCCTGGTAATTTTAGCCTTTATTTAACCAGGTAAAAAGACCCGTTGAGATCGAGATCTCATTTTCAAGGGTGACCTGGCCAAGAGGGCAGCAGCACACGTCGTCAACATTATAAAATACAAAATACATTACAATATTACATTATAATAAATAGGGCCATAATACAGTAGAGGGCCATAATACAGTAGAGGTTAGAGATTTCCTATGTGCATGTTCACATTAGAGCTGTTGAATTAATCTTAAATACATAAGTAAGTAAGAAAACTTTGACCTGAAACCTGCAGCGTCTCAATGCGACTGTACTATAGTTCATTCTTTTTAAACTTCATTATCTTCTAGTTTTCTAAATTTGTTTGTTGACTCTGTACTACTTGATTTTACAGATCCACTCTTAACGAGCGATTGTCTTTAATGGGCTTTTATCTTTTCTCCCCTCCACTTGTTTTTATGTTAATGTCCGTCATTTAAAAGAAAAATCTAAAACTGAAAATCCTCCGTCTCTCTGGTTATTTCCAGTCTCAGTCACGTCGTTGGGTTCAGAGCTTCTGTTCTCCTGAGTTTGGTTTTATTTATGAGTTTGATTCCGGCAGCTCCCGCCTCGTTTGTGAGTCCAAGTCCAGGTCCCGGTCCCGGGCGGCTTGTTGAAACTCTGCATCATAAACTACAGCAGGAGTAAAAAATAAAAAAAAATCTCTAACAGACGAGCTGAAGAACATCTGAGCCCCGAGTGTGAGAGAGAGCGGCAGTAAACTGATCCGGGACCAGCAGAGCAAAGAGAGTCTGATACATGAGGAGGAGGTCTTTGTATTTAGTTGGTCAGAATAAATACGTGTTTATCTATCTATCTATCTATCTATCTATCTATCTATCTATCTATCTATCTATCTATCTATCTATCTATCTATCTATCTATCTATCTATCTATCTATCTATAATCACTGAGGTACTGACAGAAAATCAGAGTTGATCAAACTGCTCATCGACAAAATATCAAACCATCTCTCCAAGTCTAATCAAAAATGTTTCAAAAATCGCCTCTGCCGTTTTCTCCAAGACCACTGGCCTGATTTCAACCAAACTTCTACGTTGGAGTCCCCTCGGCCCCCCAGATGACATATCTGAATTTGAAGAAAATTTTTTTTTTTTCGACACTTTTTCGGGTTCAAAATTTTCGAAAATCGCCTCGGTCATTTTCTCCAAAACCACTGGCCCGATTTCAACCAAATTTCCTTTTCCTTTGGATATACTGAAGTTGCAGGTAGTTTTATGTTTTTAAAGGTGTTTTCTTGTTTATTATGTCTGTAGTTCACATTACTACTATGTTGTATGAAGCAGCTCCTCATTAACAACACATAAACTTTACTCACAGTGACTGTAGAGTATCTGCAGGCTGCAGCTCTTTGATTCTCTGGTTTCTCCTGGTTTCTCCTTCTGTTCCAGTGTGACTGAGTTAACAGGAGGTCAAACTGGTCCTGGACCTGCCATAAAAGACCACATCATAAAGACAACGTTAATTACCTGTTCAGGTTTAGACGAAATCATGAAACAAGATGTTAAAGTAACAGTCTACCTTATGAAGTCTCCATCTGCTGCTGTAACTGTAGAAATATGTCATTAGAGATTCAACACTGTATATAAATATAAATTTAAATATAAACTGAACCAACAACAGGCTCCATGTTCAGACTGTTGTTTATCTTCAGCAGCAGCTCAGCTCCGTGACTCGTCACAGATGAGGAGGAGGCGACCTGTCGATGGGACCTCATCACTGATTAAAGACTTTACATAATGTGGCGACTCAGCAGCTTGCATCAAAATGAGCACATGAGCATTTCTCTGCAGCTTGTGTTGTGTTGTGTTGTGTTATTGGAGGCAAATCTACGCTCTGAGCTTGTTCAATAACCTACTGCACAGATTCATAGAGTGAAGCAACTGAAGCTGCAGCAATTGAAATATTCATCATCATTTAAATGAACAGAGCTGAAGCTGAACTGCAGCTCATCATGCACAACTGTATTGCACATCTGAGCACTCATGTTGTCATGTCATGTTGGTGCAGCTGTAACCCCCTTTTTTTTTTTTTACAAATCCAATTTTGGAGATCCTTATGGAGACAAATTAAGTGAAAAAGCAGAAGTAAGTGATATATTTGTGTTAATATAAGTCTTAAATAGTTGTATCTTCCGACAGCAATCACTTCTATAGAGTGTTTGGTCTGAAACACGGGTCTGTCAGTCACTCTGCTCTGCTCTGAGCCCAGGAGAAAACTTTTCTCGTATCCTACAAGTTTTATCCAATGAGGAGAGAGAACGGCATAAAGGGGCAGTCCTCTCTGTGTGTGCAGCCAAGGGATGCGCCTTAATGTGGTGACGTAGGGACGAGGACCAATAGATCCATGACGAGGGCAGGGGCTGCTAACTCCATCGGCTGACAAGACGTTATGGTGAGTTCAAGGCAACTCGTAACTCGTGTTTTTCCGACCTGTGAAGTCGTACCAGTTCGATCTGGTACGAGTTCACAGGTCGGAAGTTACGAGTGGCCGTTATAGTGACTTTCACCGGTAAAACAGGTCGGAGAAACACGAGTGGGTTGCCTGGAACGCTACAAAGTCGTAAGTTGTGACTTGAAGCTGTAATTTACGGTTTCAAAAGCCTGCCTGGAACGCAGCATTAGCCAAAACGACCAGATCGCTTACTTCTGCTTTAATCTTCAACAGTTCATCATGTTTCAACATCAACATCTGATATTTAAAGGGATACTTCACCCAAAAAGTCGATAATTCACCAACCATCTACTCACCGTCATGCCAAGGAAGGGTTTGAAGAACTTTCAGAGTCATCAAAATGCTTTAGGAGTTCCAGGGGGGGTCCAGCTGGCAATGGAAAAGTTTTTCGGAATAAATGAAAGGGATAGTTCAAAATTTTTTGGCAAATTGGCCCATTGCCATAATCCTTATGTCATAGCAGTAGGTTCGTTACCTTTAATTGTCGGTGCAAGCTATTTTTAGAACGGCGGAGCAGAGCCGCGAGCTGCTCAGAGCTACGCTACGGAGGCTCATGGGATTTCTTGGTTTCCCTCATCAAACTCATCAAATACACAATCCAACAACTTCAAAACGCTCTGGTGGACAAGTTGTGACCTGCACATTCACCACGCTATGAGATAATAACACAACGTTACCACACAGAGTTGTTTTAGAGAGAAATTCATGCAAAACCACTGATGCACGTTGCCTTCAGGGACAGTTTTTCATCAAGCAGTCTCTGTATTTCCCTCTACAACAACTCTGTGTGGTAACGTTGTGTTATTATCTCATAGCGTGGTGAATGTGCAGCTCACAACTTGTCCACCAGAGCGTTGTGGAGTTGTTGGATTGTGTATTTGATGAGTTTGATGAGGGAAACCAAGAAATCCCATGAGCCTCCGTAGCGTAGCTCTGAGCAGCTCACGGCTCTGCTCCGCCGTTCTAAAAATAGCTTGCACCGACAATTAAAGGTAACAAACCTACTGCTATGACTATAGGGATTATGGCAATGGGACAATTTGCCAAAATGTTGAACTATCCCCGGGGGATAGTTCAACATTTTGGCAACATGTTTTTCGATACTTTTCCAAATAAAAAGAGAACACAAAAATGTGATTAAAGACTTTAATTTAATAGAAAATAGGAAATTGAAATTTCCATCGATATTATTATGAACTCTTCCTCAATTAGGAAGTCCCAGGTGTGTCGCTGGGCACACATACCCTAATCGACCTTGAATACGCTGACGACACTGCTCTATTCAGTGAGTCACCCGATTCTCTCCTGGACGCTCTCAGCATATTTGACAAGGAGGCCAAAAAGCTCGGCCTTATGACCAGCTGGGCTAAGACTGAGCTCATGCACATAGGTGATGGCCCCGAGTCCCCGACCCACCACCCTTTCTGTTTGATAACATCCCGGTCCATTTTGTCCCAACCTTCAAATACCTCGGATCACAGTATCCAACATCAGTGACCTGAAACAAGAGGTAGACAGACGCAAAGCCCTTGCAGCCTCCATCCATGAAAGACTGCAAATTAGCTGAAGCTAGACGTCTTGTATGCATCGCATTATTCATTCTTTGTGGCAATGTTGTATGTATCGTCCCTGTTAAATAAACATTAAAATAAATAAATCCTGCAGTCACTCTGGAGACCCCTATGGCACCATCGAGCTGTCTCCCGAGAGACCAAGCTCCGGGTGTACAATGCGTCTGTTATCTCCGTCCTCCTGTATGGTGCTGAAACCTGGCCTCTGAACAACACCCTGGCGGCCAGGCTCGACGGCTTCGACACAAGAGCCCTGCGGAGGATTGAGGGGGTGAAATGGTTCCACCACGTCACCAACAATGAGATACGTGAGCACACTCAACAACCCCCCGCATCTCGACTCGCAGCAATGCGAAGAGTCCGCTGGTTCGGGCACGTCACCCGCCTAAACCGTTCAGTGAGTTATAAACCATGTAGCAGAACTTTAAAACCTATTCTGTAGCAACACCAACACACACTGATGATGAGTCTGTGGCTGATAAACATGAATCTACAGGAAGTGAACAGGTGGATGACATCACTGCAGCACAGACGCAGTGATGTCACGCTGCTGATGAGCTGATGATGTCACGTGTTCAGAGTTCGGACCTTCCTGTGCATGTCGGGCTCACACAGCGCCGACAGGACCAGCTGGATGTCCGACTTGATCTCCAGAGTCACTTCATCGTCCTCGACGTTGGGACCCGACTCCATCTGCATCAGGACGCCCGAGACACACACACACACACACACACACACACAATCAAAAACTGTAAAACTATCTCCTCCCACAATTTTTCCTCAATTGACCCTTTGTCAAGGCCCCGCCCCCCACGGTTACTGTTGCTAGGTTGGACAAACAATGGTCACGGAAGGGTCAACTCCCATTGGAAACCATTGAAAATTGGGCAGATTTAAATTGTTTGTATGGAAAATTTGAATTAACTTATACATCAGAATAATAGTGTCCATGATAGAGGACAGACGTGGCTCAATAGCGATTGAACGGGCATTACCCGACTTTTCTGAAAAATGGGGAAAAACTATTGTTTTGGTCACTCACTAGCTAGTAGCTAACGGCGCTAGCTAACGTTAGCTACAAGCTAACGCTTAATCTCCGCCGATCTCCCGTTTTTCCTCGTAAAACTTCACAAAGTTCAAAAGACATTAGCAGCGGTAATGTTACGTTTGCTAGATAATTTTGAAGGTATTAGATCTTCTCTGTCTATGAACACGACCAGAGAGTGGACTGGAGGATGAATGAGCTTCAATAGCACTTCAGTACAGAAAAACAGGCTCACTTCTCATGAGGACTGCACAACAACAACAAACAAACCTATGCAATTAACCCCTGACCTATGCCTATAGCTCCCCCTAGTGGACCACCCCCAAACCCTATTATTAAGCTCAACTAAATACATAACAGAAGGTTAAAGTATATACAGTAGCCTACATAGGCTAAGTATGTTTATTGATGTCTTGTGTTTGGGGAATGGGATAAAAATGACTCTGGGAATACGTTCCAGATATCATGAGTTGCTATTGCAGGAACCCCAGGCACATTTTAACCATATTGAAAAATTATAAAGTAGTTTTTGCCGAAAAACTTGCTGTCTACCTATCTCGTTTCATAGGGTTTCATGCCAGGGTTGTCCAACCTTAGAATGTTGCGCAACACGTGACATGGGGAGAAGCGCTCTGATTGGTGGAACAGCAGACCAATCAGAAGGCCAACAAAGGGTCAATTGACACCAAACTTGCTACAGAGCATCTTCAGACTGTCCTACACAAAACTGGTTTCTCAGATTTTTAATTTATCAAAAATTGAGCCTACAGTGCATTAAAATGTGCGAGTGTAAACCCTACTACTGTAAACATATACCTGGAAATTCTTGCTAAATACATTTTCAACGTTCATGAAAAAAATGGACAACATTTTGGAATCATGGTAGATGATGTGTGGCAAATTTCAGAATTTTATCTCAAAAACTGAATTTTTCACAGCATTTTGAATTTTTCTCTCATGTGAACAATTGGAGTCAATGCAAGAATGGCATATTTAAACATCAGTTATTGAGTTGAGCAGCAGCTATAATTATTAATTGAAGCCTTGTACCAAGTTGTTAAACCACTTTGACCAACGACAGCAGTAAAATGCCGCTTCAGCACTGACATGATTGATCAGCCTATACTTTCCTGATGATATATTCAGTAATATTCAGTGCAGTACTTGTACCTGTGCAGAGTACTTGTACACTTCCTCCACCTCTGCTGTTAATTATAAAGAGAATGGGATGTTGTGTAGAAGCAGGAGACGTTAAAGACGAAGCTGAATATGAATCCAAGTCAAGGCAACATTTTATTATGTTGATGAAAAACAGGTTTTGTGATGAACTGACACGTTGATACATTTTAGATCATTTCATATGAACGGATACAAACTTTTCACATATGTAATTAAACAAGAATCACTTTTCAACTTTTCATGTTCGACATTTTATCATCTGGAGAAAAACTGAAAATAAAGATTGATCAATGACAAAATGATCAAATGTTAAGTAATTTATCATTTTTTAACTCATCACTCCACACAAAGTCATAATAACAAACGTAATGTGAAATGACTCATGAAGATAAAAAAAGAGTGAAAATATTTTACACATGGAAAGTAGTTAAAAAAAAGTAAGAGTGTAATAATGAGACAACAGGAGGACGGGTGCAGTTTAACAGGTTCAATTAACTGACTTTTCCCTTTAAGAAATAAACAACATCATACATATGATCGTCCTCTTTATCTCTAACTGCTCTGCTCCACTGTCACTGACACCTTCACTGGTAACAGCTTCACTGGGAGGTTTCTAATAGTGCCAATGAGTGGAAACATCTTCTCAGAGAACCTGTGTGTGAAGGTGTGTATGTGTGTGTTAGTGTCAGGATCAGAGAACGACAGTTTTCCTCTGTTCAAGTCCAGATTCACTCTGATCCTCTGGAGCTTCTTCTGCACTGGGAGATCAGTGACTGGACCTGATGGTGAACCTGCTCTGTATTTATCTCCATGGAACCATATTCTCCATAATCCAGACAGTATCTCGTCTCCCTTCCTCTGCACAGACTCTGTCACCACACCCAGGCCCCAGTCTGTGCTGTCTCCAACCTCGACATCCCAGCTGTGAGTCCCCGAGTTAAAACCCTCAGAGCCCAGGACACACCAGATATAATCAATCCTCTCTGGATTGTCAGGAAGCTGCTGTTTGACTCCATATCTCACACCTTCAGACAGGATGAGCTCTGGATTAGCAGTGTTTGGGTCCAGAACCACAGGACTGTAGGAGACCATGTCCTTCATCTTGTTCCAGATGTTGAAGGTCAGGTTGCCCAGGTGTTTGGCCTGGTCTATCAGAGCTCCTGAGTCCAGCTGTGGATCCTCCAGCAGGGGGCGCTGCTGGACTCTTTCCACTGCAGCCTTGTAGTTGAGCAGGAATGAGACGTCTTCAGCTCTCAGCTCGTCCTCTGTGGCTCTGACTGTGTGTGAAAGAGCTGCTATCTCTCTGCTCAGAGCCTCCATCTTCTCCTTCATCCTCTGACTCTTCTGCTCCTCTTCTTCCCTCAGTGCAGCCATCCTGGCCTCCTCTTCCTCTTCTAGAAACTGGTGAAGCTTCTTAAACTGATCCTTAATCTGCCTCTCTGTGTGTCGGGCCTGGACCTTAATGTGTTCTGCTGTTTGATTAAACTTCACTTGAACTCTTTCAAAACCCTTTAACTTCTTCTTTAAAGGCTCCAGAGTTTCCTCAAGTTCCTTCTTGAGGTCTGAAGCAGCTTCATCGATGGGTCTGATTCTGTGGTTGGTGTGTTTTTTTGAATCTCTGCAGATGAGACACACTGGCTGCTGATGGTCCAGACAGAAGAGTTTGAGTTTCTCAGAGTGCAGACTGCAGAGAGGCTCTGAAGATCTCTGCTCTCTCTGCTGTAAGAAGCTCTCACACAAGTTCTTCAATGCCAGATTAACAGGTGGTTCATACTTTGAAGATCTTCTCTTACAAACTGGACACAGTTGATCTTGTTTCTCCTTCCACCAGCTCTTCAGACAGTCTTTACAGAAGCTGTGGCTGCAGGACAGAACAACAGGATCTCTGAAGACCTCCGTACAGACCGGACAGCAGAAATCCTCCTCTAGTCTGGAAGCCATTTAGTCTGTGAGTGAAGCTGAAAACACAGCAGACAGGAAGTAGAGTCAGTCATGGCTCCCCTCCCTCCTCTACCGACTAGACTGAAGTTTACTGTGACTCTGAGTCCAGGTTTTAGTCCAACTCACCTTCAGTGTGTGGAGTGTCAGCAGGTTGAAGCAGCAGTGTTGTAGCTGGACTCACTCACAGGAAGTTGTTGGTTTGGTCTGAAGCTGAATCTGATCGTCTCTTCTTCAGTCTGCCGCTCTGGGACTGACAAAGTCCAATAAATTTGTTCCTGGGACTTTGTCCTCTGTGTTAATAACTAACTTGGTTTATCTCAGGTGAGTCATGTGAGGGGGCGGAGCTTTGAAAATGATTGAAAGTTGAACCGGTCAATCCACATGAATGTAGAGGAGCAGTTCCAGGCACGTGCCTTGTATTGAAAAGGGTCTTTTCATGTGTTTTTTAATAAATAAATAAATTACTGTTGCACATAAGGATGTAAAAAAAAAAAAAGTTATCTACCATACACATTTCCTTGTAAAACCGTCTCTTGTGTGTGTGTGAGAGAGTTCAGACATGTAAACTCATGTAGATTAATAACAGTGTGTACAGTCAGTGTGTGTTCAGTCAGAGTGTGTGTGTTCGGTGTGTGTACAGTAACAGTGTTTCCCTCTGAGCCTCCTGGAGGCCGCAGGAACAAAGAGGGGAAACAACAGAGTGTGAGGTCACAGAGGGGTCAACAACCCACCGGACCAGGAAGAGGAGCAGCTCCTCCTCCTCCTCCTCCTCCTCCTCAGATCCACACAGCACATGGAGGAGCCAAACAGAAGAAAACTCAGGTCGTGAACCGGCTCACGAGACGAGACACACACACACACACACACACACACACACACACACAAAGTCTCTTCAGGTTCAGACAGTTCGTCGACAGTTCAGTTCCTGTATCATCGTCTGATGTCATAAATTTAATCTCCACATTAGACACAGAGAGAAGTCTGGGCTGAATCACTGGTTTCCACGAGAGGAGTGAAACATGCATCTTCTCTTCTGTACATGAAACCATCTTTAATTTATAATATGATACAGCTCTGGAAAAAATGAAGAGACCACTGATCAGTTCCTCTGGTTTTACTATTCATAGCTATGTGTTTGAGTAAAATCAACACTTTTGTTTCATTCTATAACCTACTGACAAAATTTCTCCCAAATTGGAAATAAAAATATTTAGAGCATTTATTTATTTGCAGAAAATGGCAATAGGTCAAAATAACAAAAAAAAGTCTGGTGTTTTCAGACCTTACCGTATAATGCAAAGAAAACAAGTTCATATTCATTTTAAAACAACACAACACTACTTTTTAAACTTAGGAAGAGTTTAGAAATCAACATAGGTGGAATAATCCCAATTTTTAATCACAATCACAATTTTTTATTTATTTATAATCTTTCTTCCTCATAATTAAATAGGCTATGATTTGGAGTTCAATAGACACTGCATCGATGGCTGCCACATGTAGAGATAAGGCTGATTCATTAACAACATTTTGGAGTAGTAGTAGTAGTAGTGAGGAGTAGTGGTCTTTTTATTCTTTCCAGAGCTGTATACTTTCTTACAAATATTGTTTCTTATTGCTTCTCTACTGTTTCTCAATGTATCATTGATATTTGCTGCTGCAATTCTTTACATTTTCCACAAATTGGAACAAATAATGGAAAATCTGATTTGATCTTTCATCTCTAACCTGGAGCTGTTGATGTTTGAGACTCACCCACTGACGAGGATCAAACCAGGAGAAGCTCAGATCTGACTGGACGACGTTCTCCTGCTGAAGACGTTTCTGAAACTAAATGCACTCACACATTTCTCTGGCATCGGTTCATGAAGTTTGTGGAAACAGGAAGAAACCAAATCTTTAAAAAGTATCAGCAAAGTCAATTCTGGTGACAAATCTGATCCTCGGTAAATCAGTCCTCTGCAACTTCAAATAAAAACCACAGACTTCTTCTTGTTCCAGTTTCTCATTTGCACTGAAGCTGTTTTTCTCTGTGAAGTCACGATAAACTGAAAACACTGTTGGTGTGAGGCAGCTGCAGGGAAACAACAGGATGACACCGGTTCAACTGTCAGAAATAAAAACTAAACATTTAACGGAGGAAATAATCAGCAGGTTAATAGATAAAGAATATGAATCAATAATTCCCTCTTATAGGTAAAGATAAACCTCTGCAGTTCACAAGCTGAGGTTTGGTCAACATGCGGGTGAACAGCGCCACCTGGTGGATATTTTAACTTAACATCTCAGAGGAACAACTGAAATTCACAAAGATGAACAATCAAACAGCAAAAAAAAAACAAAACTGAGAACAAAGTCTGGTTAAATTCTTATTTTAATATTTTTTAAACACTAAAACTCCACAGAGCTGCGACGCTGAGCCTCAGGCAGGAAGAAGAAGCAGGAACAGACAAAACTAACGAGCCGTTACCGACAGATGCACTCTTCACTGTTTCTAATGTTTCCTTGTCCTCTAATGTGATTATTTAATTCCTTTTCAATCATTTCTGTGACTGAACTTTTCTCCCACACACAGAAGCAGATGTGACGCCCTTATATGGCAGTTTTTAATTGTGTAGCTGATGCTGATGATCCAGTCTGACAGATGTGCAACAGGTTGAACCTATAGATTCACATCATGTGTAACAAATCAACAGTTTTCCTGCATGAGGCTCAACTATAGGGTTGCAAAGGGGCGTAAAATTTCCAGTACGGTAAATATCCGGTAAATTTGCAGAAACTTTCCATAGGAATTATGTGAATTTATGGGAACTATTGGGAATTTATGGAATTAACTGGATATTGGGGGTTAATTTAAACAAACTATCATATCCAAAAACAAATGTAAATATTTTGTTTTGTCATCCATGCAAAATAATACAATTAAAAAAACATGACATTTCAATTAGATTTATTCGTAAGTAGAACTTTATCAAGTTTTAAATCAATTCTTTTACTGAACAACAAAAACATGAATGTTGAGTAAAATATTACCCCCTCCTCCACCCCATAGCCTCGTAAACCAGCCTCTCGCGGAAATGCATTTCATTTCATTTCTCGGGAGAGTCTGGCCTCATCCCCCCTGTAAGCGTTTGGGCTGGGCGGGAGTAGTAGCGTTGACAGACAACCCCATTCAGCCAATCAGCAAGTTGGTGTAGTGACGGGGCGTTGCACCAGTCGGTCCCTGATTGGCCAACGTGCTGTGTCAATCACAGCGGCGACGCTGATTGGCTCGGCCTTCTGAGGGTTTCAGGCCAAACGCTTAGAACGGGGATGAGGCCCGACTCTCCCTCGGAATGAAATGAAATGCATTTCTGCGAGAGGCTGGTTTACGAGGCTACCACCCCTACCCCACCCAATCAAAAAGTAAAATGCTACAATATATTTTCCCCAACTATATTTAAGTTTCCTGATAAGGGCCAACCTTCAATTTTGTAAATTTTGGATTTATTTCTGTTAATTCCCATGGAGAGTTTCCAACTTTGAAACCCTAGGCTCAACGTTGTGTTGTTTCTACGAGTTCCTCTCAGCAGCGTCATTCATTCAACAGGAGGAGTTCCTGTAGAAGGACAACATGTCGTCCAGACTCTGAGCCGAGCCCTGAGCGCCGGTCTGCAGGTTCTGGTTCTGGTTCTGGTTCTGGTCCTGGTTCTGGTTCTGGTTCTGGTTCTGGTTCTGGTTCTGGTCCTGGTTCTGGTTCTGGTTCTGGTTGTGGTCCTGGTTCTGGTTCTGGTCCGCGGTGCCGGGGGGAAGCGGCTCAGACTGGTTCTGTCTGTGCAGCTGAGGCGGGTAGTGGGGCGGATACTGAGGAGGGAAGTGAGGAGGAGCTGCAAACTGATGAGGAGGAGGAGGATAAGGAGGATAAAACGAAGGAGGAGGAGGATTAAAAGGAGGAGCCGAAACAGAAGGAGGAGGCTCTGATGACTGAACCTCCACCTGAGGAGCAGCAGCTGCAGGAGGAGGAGGAGCAGTCCCCTCCTCTCTGTCCTCAGGCTGCGGGCCTGTTGGTTTCCCTAACAGAACTTTACTTTACTTTATTTGTTTATTTAGTCGGGACAATGCATATTAATCGACAGGGAGTGCAAGAGTACCCACGGTAAATATACTGGATTTAGCATATGTGCTAGATTACATCCGTAGTCCCCAAAACATACAACAATTAACATAAAAAGTCCATAAAGACAGAGGACCAGTAGATAACATTTACATAGTTACAGGAGGGTTGGACATGATTCTTTGAATTGTAAAAAAATATAAAAGAGGAATGTGTTTTAAAATAAAATTATTCCAACTCTATGGGCACCCGTGTATATACATGAGGCAACTTTCCAGAGCTAGAAGATAGCTCGTTGCCTCAACAACTGAAGCAACCAAGTTAACAAGTAGCTAAATATGCTACTGTACGTTATCTTTTTTATCTTTGGCCACTTTTTGAAGTCGTCCTCACACCTCACAATATTAGTGGGCAGCGGTATTATGATATTGTCTCGTTTGAGTTGTAAAAGGTGGTGTTTTATGTCTCTAACGCTCGCATAAAGTGGATTAGCGCGTACTGTTAGCATGTAAACAAACGCGACTTCCGGTTCGCACCGGAAGTTGCGCCCATAATTCCCGCAAGGCATCATGGGGGCTAGGAATTAGGTGGATAGGGATTATGGCAATGGGCCAATTTGACAAAATGTTGAACTATTCCTTTAAGACTCTTACAGTTATAAACAAACACAATCTCTTGTTCACTTTTAACCCTTTCATGTAAATTTCTAAAAACAGCTGCAAACACGGAGGCATGGGAGCAGCAGAGACACCGGTTACCCTGGTTACCCTGGTAACCCTGGTTATATTCAGGATGTAATCTATTACATAGAGCGGTACCTTTGCCTCTGTCCCACTCTCTGACGTGACATACCGAATGACACTTAACGACAGCTGTCATAAGTATTCACTGATGTTTATGACAGCTGTTATGTCATGGTTATGACAGTGTTATGTCAATTTTATGAAGACCTATTGAAGTAAAGTGTTACCAAACACACTTGCAAACTGACTTCTACATTGCTACAGAGTGAACCCTGACCTTCTTTCTCCTCGTCGCTCTTCACTCCTAATTCGCCGTCGTCCGGTTTGTTCCTGCCTCACCTTGGCCAGCCGCACCTGCAGCATGGCCTGACGCTTCTCCTTCAGACGCTCGCGTTTGCTGCGCTGCTCCGTCGTCTGGACAACAACAACCACGACAGACACAGACACACAACGAGAGAAACAAAGACTGAGCAAAACTCAAAGGCAGGAACCAACTAAACTCTTCAGACTGGAAACAGCTGCTGATTAAACAGCACAGAGTGTGTGGTTTTCTGTGTGGAACTGGTTGTGAGAAAAGTGAAAATAGGCAACCCTTTAATTTACAGGCCGCTAATTATGTGATAATGTCAAGAAATAGCCCAGAAATACCGGTCAGTTTCATAGTAAGTATTGTCCATTTTTATTCTATCTATTGTATCTGTTTATTGATTGTGTTTATTGGTTGTCTATAAGTGTTCCTGTTTGAGCTCTCGCAAATCCTTTTCCAATGTGGTCTCCTTCCACAAATGGCAATTAAATAAACTCAGCAGCGTCGTGACCTCAACCATGGTTGATGAGAGAAGAAATTTGTTGTTGTAGTTATACCCATTTGTTTTGGATAGAACTAGAAAATATGTTTAAATGTTTGACAGGCATCAAGATTGCCTCACAGGTCTCACAGGTACGCTCTGGAGAAACGTTAGTATTTAATCATGGTCAACAAACTAACCTTCCTCATCGCCCCCGTTTGTTTCGCGCTGCTGGGGGTGTGCTGCCTGCCCGGATCGGAGGAGCTGGCATGGAGGTCGCGGTGGCCGGGCCGGTGGAGGCTTCCATGACTGGGAGTGACGGGGCGCGACATGCCGCTGGGGGTCTATCGGCGCCGGGGGAGAGCTTGGCTGCCGGAATGGAGGCCGGGAGCGTCGCGGCTGATTCGGAGAGCGAGGGGGATGGTGCACTGGCTGAACTGCGGAGTTTCCCGACCATTGTCGACTTTGGTTCAAGTAATCCACGTACAGTTATCTCGCACAATGTAAACAGTAAACTGGTAAATCCGGCGCACTCAAAGAACAGGAAGTGGGATGTCTTTCGGACTGTCAATCACTCAAAAATTGTTTGGGATCCTAAAGCTAAGCCAAAGGGTCTCTTGGGGGGGCATTTGAACATAAGAAGTATTAAATCTAAAAGTGACCAAGTGCACCATCTTTTATTGGATTCTAATTTGGACTTCCTCTGTTTATCTGAGACTTGGTTGCACAAAAACACTCCATCTGCAGCATTAAAAGTCCCTGGTTTTAACTTTTACAGGAGAGATAGAGTGGGCTCAAAGGGGGGAGGAGTTACGATTTATGTGAAAGACAGAATCCAGTGTAATGAAATCCATTGGTCAAACTGTGAGGAATTGGAATGTATTGGTCTAAACATAATTTTGTCACCACAGATGTCCTTTACTCTTATTGTAATTTACCGGCCTCCCTCTTCAAATATTAGTTTCTATGAGAAATTTGAGAAATTATTAAAAGAATGTAATTTCAACAAAGAAGTAATTATTATGGGAGATTTTAACATCAACTGGGGGGAAAAATCCTCTAGAAAGAACCTCAAACAGATAACTGATAAATTTGATCTCATTCAACTGATTAATGGGCCCACAAGAATAACTAAGTACTACTCAGTAGTACTCAAATTGATTTAATATTTAGTAACAGACCTGAGAGAATTTTAAAATCCTATAATATGGTAACTGGTCTCTCTGACCACAATTTGACACTGGTAGCCAGAAAACTAAGCAATAAGCGGTTTAGCCCTAGGGCCAAGGAATATGAATATTTTTGAATCCCCAAAAACAAACAGGAGAACTTTAAGAGTGCTGTTCAACAGATTGAGTGGGATGATCTACTGTTGGGCATAGACCATGAAGAAGATACTCAAATATTCTCAAATAAACTAGAGAGCATTATTAAAGATTTTAACTGCAAATTTAGGTGCAAAAATAACAAAAACACTGTCCCTTGGATAAATGCAGATATTTTAAAACTAATGAAAGAACGGGATTCTGTTCTAAAAACCGCAATAAAAACTAAGTTGAGTCATGACAGACAACACTTTGCTAGTTTAAGGAACAAAGTGGTAAAGAAACTAAGAAAAGCAAAGGCAGATTTTTTCTTGACCATAATAGAAAAGGCAAGAGGTAACTCTAAAATGATCTGGAACCAGCTAAAAAAATTAACAGGGCATCAAAACAAAGAGAGGAAACAGCTCGAACTCAAAATAAATGGAATACTCACAAACGATCCTGTAGAAGTAGCAGAAGCTTTTAACCACCACTTTATTGATTCTGTGGCCACTATTGCACAGTGTTTTTCACCTGAGTACACTAATGTCTGTCCAGTTAATACAATGGAACCTGCTTTCAGCATAAGAAATGTCACTGAATCAGAGGTTGCCAGAATGATTCGATCTCTGAATCCATCTAGAGCAAAAGATATATTTGGTATGGATGCAGTTATGCTCAAAGAGCTCAGTACAACACTAACTAATCCTATCACCAAAATTATTAACCTCTCGATTTCTCAGGGATTGTTTCCGAGTGTTTGGAAGTCAGCTGTTGTTGTCCCAATATTTAAATGTGGAGATCCTGTTTCAACCTGCAATTACAGACCGATCAGTATTCTACCTACAGTGTCAAAGGTTGCAGAGAAAGTAGTAGCTGAACAAATCACCTGCCATCTTAACAATAGCTCCACTCTGCACCCAATGCAATTCGGCTTCAGAGCTAACTATTCAACTGAAACTGCCAACTGTTTTTTAATAGAAAAAATCAAATCTCTGTTGGATAAAGGTGGTGTAGTTGGAGCTGTGTTCCTTGACTTCAAGAAGGCATTTGATACTGTTAATCATAGAATTCTCATGTCAAAATTAGCCAGTTTTAATTTCTGTTCAGATACACTTATGTGGATAGAATCATATTTGTCAAATCGATCTCAGTCTGTTCAGGTACAGAATCATAAATCAGCTACCCTTCGTCTGTCCACAGGAGTCCCACAAGGATCCATATTGGGCCCTTTGCTATTTACACTATATATCAATGACTTACCATATGTCCTGACACCAACATCCAAATGTATGCCGATGACACGGTAATTTATGTACATGGTAGCAGCATGACACAGGTTGCTGATAAACTCACAAACTCCATGACTCATGTAACAGCGTGGTTAAAGCAATGCTGTTTGCAGCTGAATGTGTCTAAAACAGTATGTATGTTTTTTACCAAGAAGAACAGTCCTAGTGTCGAGCCAGATATCTTTGTTTCAGGGGAGAGGCTACAGGTCGTATCTGAATACAAGTATCTTGGTGTTTTGGTTGACTCTAAACTTTCTTTCAAGGCTCAGGTGAAAAAGGTCTGTAACCGGGTCAAATTCAATCTCTCAAACTTTAGGTTCATTCGAGATGATATGTCAACAGAGGCGGCTAAGATGTATATGCATTCCATGGTTTTTTCCCATATCATCTACTGTTTAAATACCTGGTCACAGGCTAGTAACACTTCTCTAAAACCAATAGAATCTTTGTATAAACGAACAGTTAAAATCCTTGACAAGAAACCGGTACATTCTCATCATTGTCCAATATTAAGAAAATATAATCTGTTGAGTTGGGACAATTTGATTAAATATGTAAATGCCTGTCTTATGCACAAGATTATATATGGTTCCACCACGCCTCCGCTTAGACAGTTCGTCAACATAAGAACAACTGCATATGGGTTCACAAGAGGTGCAGCAAGAGGAGACTGTATTATTCCATTTAGGAAAAGTTTGTTTAGTCAGTCTGCATTCTCTGTTAGAGCTGCACTAGAGTGGAATTCCATCCCAGCTACTATTAGAGACCTGAATACTTACAATCTATTCAGAGCTCATTTGAAGAGATGGTTGATTGGTGCTCAGATCTGTCAGCACTAGTTTTTTTTTTTTTTTTTTTTACACCTTCCTTCCTCTCTCCGGTCCGTCTGTGCTGAACCTGCAACCATCTTGTTGTTGTCTGTCTGCCTTCATGTGTCGGCATGCATGTCTTTTTGTGGTGTCGTTATATTGTGTATGCATGCAGTTTGTGTCTGTGCTTCTGCTTTGCATGCTGTGGTGTGATGTGTCTTTGCTGCATGTGTTGGGGATGTATTGAATTATGTTTTCTGATTGATGTTATATATGTTCTTTTGTCATGTCATGTTGTATGTTCTTTTGTCAAGTTGTTAATTGCTGTGCATGTTTGTAGATTGCCTTGGCTAATAACTTTGTAATTTTAATCATATTCATATTCTGTTTTTAGGGTGACTTTTTAACATCTGTCTGGGGACTACAGATGAAAAATAGCCTCTTGGCTAATTCTGGCGCATTTACAGTGATGTTATTAATGTGCACTGTCCCTGTTTTCAAATAAACTTATAAACTAAACTAAGATTAAACTTTAAAAAAAAAAGATATAATTCTCACTTATGATGAAAAAAAACTTAAGGGAAAGGAATTGTTTTTGTTGAATCTTTTTATTTTACAAGGAACACATTATATCCATAAATGTAAATGGTCATCCAAAAAACCAAATTTTTATGAGTTTAAAATAGAAATCAGATATTACATGCAGCTATTACAAAATATGAAAGACAGAAAAGCTATAAAAACCTTGGAATATTATAAATTATTGCAAACAACTATTTAATAATACCTATAATATATAATATATAATATAGTGTTGGTACCCCTTTCAGTGTATATATGTATATATTTTTTGTTTGTCTGTTCATTGTATGTTTTTTGTTTGAATATTTGTATGTTTGTATATATAAATGTTTAATAAAAAAATTTTTTTAAAAATGTTGTTGTAGTGAAAATGGGCGGGACAGTCAAAACGAGCGACAAATCGCGTATCTCGCGTTTGGTCGCGCGTCAAAACTCGAGCGAGAAAAAAGCGTTCCTCGTGTTTGGTGGGAAGACGCGATAATCCCGTCGCACAAAACAAATCATGTCACAAAAAAAAAAAAAGTTGCGTGTACCGCGTCGCCCGGCGCGCGCGCCTAACCGTGTCATTGCATTACCGCCTTTTAACCACATTATTTACCAGCAACATAAAGTGAAACAGGCAGAGGTGTCCTGCCACAGTCAGTCTACCTCCTCCTCCTCCTCCTCCTCCTCCTCCTCCTGCTGCTGCTGCTGCTGCTGCTGCTGCTCAGGTTGCGCTGGAGCTAATAAATGCTAAACATGCTAATCGGTCGCGATCATCACACACACGCGGTCCCATACAGCAGACATAATAGTACGAATCGCCTTGTTGTTTACAACTACTTCCGGGTAGAAAACCAGCATTCGAACGAGAGTTTCACTATCTACTTTTTCATGTCACTATATCGCCGTTTAGACTAATCTGATGTTTGTAAAGTTTATAAAACCAATGATCGGACAAACATTACTATTTACGTGTGCACATTTTTTGTAATCAGTCATGGTTATCAGAGATTAGCAGGGCTAACGGTTAGCTACCTGTTTAACTTTAATAACTCAGTGACTCAATAAACGCTCCATGAAAAAATATTTTCTCCAGCGGATATCTGAGTTCCAACATGACTGAGCTATCTGGAGTAGTTTCATGTCGTGTCCCACAACGGGAGGGTAACAGCTGACGTCCTGGTGTTAGCTTAGCTACCGCCGTTAGCTTAGCTACCGTTAGCTGTCCGTCAGCTGCAGCCACTGATGCTTTCTAGACACCGTGATTCCCCCAAACTGAATAAATACAACACATAGCAACACAAAACACACACACAGAAATAGTAATGTTTCTTCATCATTTCAGATTTGTCTAAACGGTGATAGGGCGTGAAAAATATGATATATGATATATAGCTCAAATTACGTGCTGGTTTTCTACCCGGAAGTAGAATGTAAACAACAAGGTGATTCGGTAGATACAACGCTGCTCCTGGAGCATCTTCTAGCTCCGACTCTTTCACTCGCCATGCTCACAAACGTTTCCACAAGTGACCAGCTGATACACTGCTCTGCTTCTTCTTCTTCTTGTTCACCCATAGCAGCTGTAGCGACTTCAGCCAAAAGAGCCGCTGAGAGGCTAAAAGCATGGGCCGGTTATCAGACGCGCTATCAAAAAGAAACTCACTGAGATTCAGAACTAAAGATCAAAGTGTTTATTAACCAAACTAAATAGGTTAACACATAATAAAGTGTAGGGGAGAGTGGGGTAATTTGTGCCATGGGGCAAGTAGTTCCACCCCTGTTATCTAGAAAACCATAGAAGAAGTTGGTCATGTGACCACATATTTTTGAAGGGGCATCCATTTCACTCATCCAATCAAGAAGGGAGACACATGGCTTCAGAAGAAAGCACATTTATGTTCAAAAAACAAGTTTTTGCCCTCCAAAGTAAAATTTCTATGATCAAGGTTTTTTGATTGCCGTGTTTGAACAATTATAGATAACTTTGAAAACACTTCACACATGTTTTAGTGCTTTATTAAGCTACACCATGAGTCTATACAGTTAGCATGATGCCAGCCCAAAACAGCTGGGGAATCCTTTTTTCTCAAAATGCTGGGCTTGGGGTAATTTGTGCCAAAGGGCCTGGGTTAAATTGTGCCAGTGGCAGTGCTGTCTGTGTATAGGAGAAACATGGCAGTGGGCACTGATTTGCTTGAAACTTAACATGTGTGATGAGGGACTGCCCCTGAACACACCTGCCCAGTCTGGTTGTGCTCGTAGCCTGGTGGATGAACAAACATTGCGTTTCTTTGCGCCACAGCCCCCAGCGTGCCTCAGGCCTCCGCGACTGCATGGGGACAAGCGAGGGTCCGATCTTCGCCGCTTCTGGCTTTAATTTTGTATTGAATGTCTTGCTTTTATATAGTATTATCATTTGTGAGATTAAAATGATCTATTTTACTTCAATTATCAATGGCACAATTTACCCCAGTGTATTTTCTCTAATGGCACAACTTACCCCGCACCGGGGGCAAGTTGTGCCACAAAACCACTTTTTTTTCTAAAGCTATATTTCTGAAACATTCAAAGTGATTGTTCCCAGGGATGCACAACATCCTAAACTATATGTACATATATTAGTTGGGGGCATTATTATAATCCCCTTGCTTTAAAGGCAATTTAAGTAAAAATTGGCACTACTTACCCCGCTCTCCCCTACCAAGTAAAGCAAAGTAATCCAGAAAATAGCTTAACTATTTAACCCTAACCCACTCTCTCTCTCTGAAACAAAGGAAAAGCAACAGATGAACAGAAGTGCTAAACCCCGCCCATAATGACGTGACCCGCTACTGAAATAATAACATCAACTAAATCATACTCAAAATAAACAACACCAAAATAACCCTTAAACTTAACTAGAAAAAGCATTTCCAAAAATGGAAATGGTGTGAATGCTGAAAGCCATTGCTGAACCATGCTGAATTAGCAGAATAAATTGATAAAGACATGCGGAATGGCATACAAGAAACATGTCCAAGGAAGGAATTGAACCCGCAACCTTCTGTACATCAGCCCACTGATGTAACCACTTCACCATAGTTACATTCAATGTGAGAGTAAAAGAAATCCCTGTATAAGAGGCACTGAAGAGAGGTTGAGACTTGAGATTGAGATTTTTCAATCAAAAAGAAAGAAAAGAGTATAAATGTGCCATTAGTTTGTCTATAGATCAGAAATTGAATGAAGTCTCTAGCAGAAAGTACGACATGAATGAGGCAGGAATCGAACCCATGACCTCATGATCAATAAACCTGCACTCTGCCGCTTCGCCACAGAGAGCACACACATAAGCATGTTGTCATTGATTGTAATGTGATGATGTGCTGCAAACTGTGGCACTAGGAATGAATGAGTCTCTTAATGAACACCTGTAACCAATTGAGGGTGGGGGAGGGGAGCAGAATTCAACATAACATAACAAGAGTGCTCCCCTTGGATTCGAAAGTATGAAGGACTAGTTAAGTTTCAAAAGTATAAAGAAAATGGCCGAACAGAAGAACAATAGTGTGAATGCTTCCAGCATTCACTAGTGTGAATGCTTCCAGCATGCTTCCAGCATTCACACTATTGTTATTCGGTTCGGCCATTTTCTGCCTTTCTTCGTCATGTAACTAGTCCTTCATACTTTGTGCTATTTCAACAATTCAAATATCAAAATGTTCAGCCTTTTCGGGACAGGTGTGCTATGTCTTTTCTCTTTTCAACTATTCATACTTTTTGCAATATTCAACTATTTCTGATTTTTTTTTCCCCATAGAGAATGCATTGGAACAGTCTTGAAACTCTTCAAATCTTCTTACTTCTTTCAGCCTTTAAAGCGTCCACATACTTTCAGCTAGAGACTTCATTCAAATTCTGAGCTGTAGACAAACTTCTAATGTATTCATCCTGTATGTACAACTTTTTCATAGCTTGTACCGTTTTTGAGATAAATCCTTTAAAAGCACATGAGGATTTCTGTCTCAGTGAGCCTAATTGTGCAGCTAGACCCGCTCCAGTGGCTCATCCACTTCAATATAAAAGTAGGAGCTGATTTTTTTAGAAAAGCAGAAATGCCCCCCTTTTCTACCTTGCGACCCTGAGAAAAGTTTTTGCCCTACAAACATTTAATGCACATCAATGTGCTCAGGAAGGTCTCCTTGCCCCAGTAGTCATGGCCACATTCTGATAAGAGGTACGGTTCTCTTTTTATGGGCTGTTTTCAGAAGCTGCACAGAGCTCAAATCTCTCTGCTCTGCTCTGCTCTGTGTGCAGTTGGTCCAGCTGTAGCGGCCAGCTCGTTATCAAAGTCTATAAATAGAACAGGTGCAGGTGCAGCCTGGCCGCTCGTTAAGATGTTTTTAAACACAGCCCCACACACACGCGATAAACCAGACTGACAGAGGATGTCCATGCACAAACACAGGCATCACACTCACACAGACAGACACAGACAGACACTCACACACAGTCACACATGCACACATACACAAACAAACAATTCCATTCCATTCTTCATTCTTCCATTCTTAGATAATAATTTAAAATATTTTTTAAATGCAGCCAGGGAGCTCTCTGCTCTCATTCAGCCCAATGCATTTTTTTCACAGCAGCAGGAGAAGGAGCTCAACTTTGTAACTTGCTGTTAAGTGCTTTTTAATTCATTTTAATTCACCAAAAATAGTCACAGGTCACAAAAAAGTCCTTTTCTTGCTTGGTGTGGCTAATTTCTGCACTTTCCTTACTTTTTTTTTTAAGCATCATTGAAAAATCTCACATTCATCAAAGTCTCAACCTCTTTTGAACAACTCCACTGTAGTGTAGGGGGTATGGTGGCCGCTTGCCAACCCCAAGGTCACTGGTTCGAATCCAAGGGAAGAACTCTTGTTATGTTATGTTGAATTCTGCTCTCCTCCCCCGCCTTCAATTGGTTACAGGTGTTTGTTATCTCCTTGATTACTCATACCAGTTTGCAGCACATCATCACATTACAATGAATGACAACAGTCTTGAAAGCAGTGTGCTCTCTATAGCTGAGTGGCAGAGTAAAGGCTTAATGATCATAAGGTCATGGGTTCAATTCCTGCCTCAGTCATTCAGCTGTCATTGGACAGTCTTTGATTCCTCATAGTATAAAGCTCATTGTAACTCAGGTTCTCTGTGGCCGTATGGTTAGTGTGTTAGGTTACCACTCATGAAGTTGTGGGTTCAATTCCTTCCATGGACATGTTTCTTGTATGCCATTCCGCATGTCTTTGTCAATTTATTCTGCTAATTCAGCATGGTTCAGCATTGGGTTTCAGCATTCACACGCATGTTCCGTTAGGAAATGCTGTTTCTAGTTTTTCTTATTAGTGATAAGAAAAAATCCACACAATAACAGTAGTGCCCGGGCTTAGCACTGGTCCCTGCAGCTATTTCATAGCTGTTGGGACCAGTGCCCGGTGCGATTGCCCGCGGCCCTAATTATGAGATAACTAAGTCATAATTATGAGATACTAAGTCATAATTATGAGATAGCTAAATCGTAATTATAAGATACTGAGTCAAAATTATTATTTAAAGCAGAAGTAAGCAATATATTTGTGTTAATATAAGCCTTAAATAGTTATATCTTCCGACAGTAATCACTTACATGGAGTGTTTGGACCGAAACACGGGTCTGTCAGTCCCTCTGGTCTGCTCTGAGCTGAGGAGAAAACTTTTCTTGTATCCCACAGTTTTTATCCAATGAGGAGAGAGAACGGCATGCAGGGTTGTGTGTGCAGCCAAGGGATGCGCGTGAATGTGGTGACGTAGGGACGAGGACTGTTATGGTGCGTTCAAGGCAGCCCGTAACTCGTGTTTTTCCGACCTGTGAAGTCATACCAGTTCGATCTGGTACGAGTTCACGGGTCGGAAGTTACAAGTGGCCGTTATAGTGACTTTCACAGGTAAAAAAGGTCATAAAAACACGAGTGGGTTGCCTGGAACGCTACAAAATCGTAAGTTGTGACATGAAGCTGTAATTTACGGTTTCAAAAGGTGGCCTGGAACGCAGCATTAGCCAAAACGACCGGATCGCTTCTGCTTTAAGTCAAAACAAGGAGCACACAGAGGGTCTCCTCGGTAGCAGGATGGCTATGGAGTTTTCATCAATTTCAAATTCCGGTTCCCGTATAATTTACTTTTTAAAACAGTGAGGACAGATACCACATGGAGGACTAGCAGCATAGCTCCACAGCTGGATGAAGAACACACGTTCACAGTGAAGAGGTGGTTAATACTCCATGGTGCTTTTGGGTCATTTTGACTTAGAATCTCATAATTATGACTTAGCTATCTCGTAATTTTGCCTTTGTATCTCATAATTTTGACTTAGTATCTCATAATTATGACTTAGCTATCTCATAATTTTGACTTAGTATCTCATAATTATGACTTAGCTATCTCATAATTTCGATTTAGCTATCTCATAATTTCCACTTAGTATCTCATAATTATGACTTTGCTATCTCGTAATTTGGACTTAGTATCTCATAATTATGACTTAGCTATCTCATAATTTTGACTTAGTATCTCATAATTATGACTTAGCTATCTCATAATTTTGATTTAGCTATCTCATAATTTTGACTTAGCTATCTCATAATTATGACTTAGGAGCTCATTATTTTTTTTCATCAACTGGCGGAAATGGGCTTCCATAGTACACCTCCATACTAGTGACTGAGATCCATGTGAACTCACAGCTTTATAATTCTATAGAAAACAATGAGTTTTCATATTCTTGTCTTTGTGCACATTGAGGTTTGTGCATCTGACCCCTGGTTGAAATCCAGAGTCCCCCATTTGGGGGACTTGAAGACATGCATAACAATAACAGAGCCCCCAGTGCACTGATTATGAAAGAATATGGTCATATTATATGTCAAATTAAACAGCAGAAGCTGGGCTACAACGTGTAAAAACCATGTTTATATGACCCAAACACAGCCCAAACACTACTCAAACAAACAACTAGACATCAAACTTCATAAAGCACCTCTGTGTGGACCCAGTCGCCACATTTCTGGCTCGTATACTACTGTACATTATGCAAAACACATCAGCGACCGCTCATCTGAACGTGAACATCGGGGCGTCCCTGAACAACAGCTGCTAACACAGCAGCTAGCAGCAGCACGGCAGAGGGAGAAGACAACAACCAGCAAAGTCGAGCAAAAACAGACACTGCGTGGCCAAAACATGGTCGTACATTTGCTCTTACCTTTGCTGTTTTGCCGTGAAAAGGTTGTGTTATGGGTAAATCCACAATATTTCCAGTTGAACTCTGCCTAGTGTTTACATCTGAATCAGCCGGGCCGAAACCCGACGGCGCTAGGACCCTACACGGAAGCCTGGTGCGCGCGCATACAACCCCACGTTGGCCTACACGTGGATCTGCTGATCTGATTGGTTCATGGCTGGCACATGGCTGCCAGTGCGGCCAATCACATCGACCTGGGTCTAGCGTCATTCCTCTCTCTCTAATGGTCACAATGAGCCGCCCCTCACTCGAATCGACCACTGCGCTGCAGAGATAGAGGCTGAAAGCCAAACCCACCCAAACAAGCTGCTCTGAGAGTGCAGCAGTACGCAGAGAGACGTAGGCCCAATTCCAATCCGCCCCCTAAAGACTCACGCCCTGAACCCTCGTTGACTAAATTGACGTCAGCTGTAAGTGATTAGGCTCGTTCGAGATGAACTGCGCCTCGCCTGGACGGTCGGCGAGAGCAGGCGGCAGCAGCAGGGGGTGGTGACAGAAAGCTGCAGTCAAGTCGGACAGTTTCCAGCCGCCGTCAATACAAACAGGAAGTCACCAATTGTATATATTTCTTATGCTGTACTGCAATTGTCCAATAAATAACCAATATATTTCTCAGGATATAAGTTTGATTCAGTGTGAATATTTTTTTAAGCAGTATAGGCCTACAACATGAAATTCATATAATCTAGCATTATACAACAACACGTAGTGTTTGCAGTCCTAACTAAGAGCCAATCAGCTCGTGATCCGGTGCGTTTCCCATCATGCCCTGAGGCTTGCAGGCGGTTGCAGTCGGTGGAGAGCAACTGCGGCGCCTGGCTCTAAAAACTGCGGCCGCCTTGATCTCGTGAGGTTATCGTTGCAGGCGCGTGCATGACGTCAGAGCAAGTCGGGATCAAGTCGGACACAAATCTAACCGGCATGCATTGTGCGCTGGTCACCGGCGATCGATTCTGCGCACGCCTGGCTCATCTCGAACGCACCTTTTGAGTGTGAGAGCCTGTGAGGGTCCAGGATCTTAGAAATAGAATTGGAACAGCACTTCCACCCTTTCACGTTACCCTGGCAACAAAAATGCTGTTGACGCTGGCAACTCTGGGTCTGTTGATCTACAAGTTACTTACTGCACGCACAAGGCGAGCAACTAGACTCCCTCATCAGTCCATCTTTATCCAAGCACTAGCTTTGCAGGATGGACAAGAGGTATTTTCAAAATAATGATTGTATTCAGTGACAGACTGGCCATAGGGCAATATGGGCTTATTATTATTATTATTATTATTATTATTATTATTATTATTATTATTATTATTATTATTGTTATTATTATTAATTCATGTATTCATTTATTTTTGCATGAGTCAAATAGCTTCTGATAAAATGAAGAGTGTTTGTTCTGTATTGAAAGATAGACTTTTATTATTAATCTCAAGGTCCATTTTAAAAAGACAAACAAACACACATACAAATTTAAAAGAGACAGTCATACCAGTGTTTCCACTGGTATCTCACAGCACTGAGACCAGGATGCATTAAGACAAGTCTTCCATATCTTTAGTAAAAAAAAAAAAAAAAAACACCTTCTGCAATGTTTCATTGTCTATCAGGCAATCGTGCGCCAGTACGCCCGACTGAACACCCGAATGGCAATAATTCGGGTGTATTTGGACCCAGAGAGAGACATGAGGCATGACTTCAGGCTGTCCAGGCAGGCCTTCACTGGCCTTCTCAATATCCTGTCCCAGGAGAGGGACCATGGATGGGGTCATCATCTGGAGGCACTCATTTTTATATATTGGCTGGCCCATGGTGTGTCATACAGGGTGGCAGCACGGGCATTTGATGTGCCAACAACTACAATTTATAGAGTTGTGCACAGAATTGCAAAGGCAATACGTCAGGCCAAATCCAAGGTCATCTCCTTCCCTCCCCCTGACACCCTGGAAGAAGTTGGCCAAGGCTTTGCCCAGCTGGCACGTCATGCAGCATTCAACAAGGCTGTGGGGGCCATAGATGGGTGTCACATCCGTATAAAGCCTCCAAAAAGAAACAAGGCCTGCTACTATAACTATAAAGGATTTTACTCCATACAACTGCAGGGCATCTGCGACTCCACTGGAAGGTTCTTGGACATTTTTGTTGGGTATGGGGGGTCTGCCCATGACACCAGGGTTTTAAGAAATAGCCCAGTTTATTATAGATCACTGTACCCCCCACCAGGTTATTTTCTTTTGGCTGATGGAGGGTACCCTTGCCTGGAGCGGCCCATTGCAATCTTGACACCTTATAGAAGACCAGTCCATGGCATAATTGAGGAGCGGTTCAATAAAGCCCATGCCAGGGCTCGGAACATAATAGAGAGGACCTTTGGCATCATGAAGGCACGGTGGCGGGCCACATTGTTCAAGGCCCTGGAGGTCAGGCCACATTTTGTGTCAGAAGTTGTCTTGGCCTGTGCATTCCTCCACAACATCTGCCTCTCACATGGAGATGTGATGGAGGAAGAGGAGCTTCAGCCAGAGGAACCTGGCCCCCCTGTTCCAGCTGATGAACAGCACCTGGAGGAGAGAAGTGGGGACAACATGAGAAGACGGCTGTGTGCCCAGATTTCTGCACCTCAACAGCGTCATGGTGCTTTAACCGACCATGATTATACAATGGCCTGAATTTTTTTTTAATAGTTAAATTGTGAGAAGGGCAATTTATGATGGCTTTCCCACATTCATTTTGAAGTGACATAATTTTTTTTAACATGACTGCGGGACTGTGGGAAATCCCCTTTTTCAGTTTACCTTCTCTCCTACTTAATTTAGCTCTGAATTGTCACTTGACTGAATTTTAATTTAATTAAATTCTTATTTCTATTTTTATCCCTGCCTTGGCAAGGCAAGGCAATTTTATTTATAGCCCATTTTTACAAACAGTTTGTCTCAAAGGGCTTTACATGGCATCATAACAACATCCTCTGTCCTTAGACCCTCACATCCACTGAGGAAAAACTCCATGGAAAACCCTTTTAACAGGGAAAACCTTTAAACTATTCTTGGTACCTTTATGTTTGCACCTAACACCAAGACAAGTTCCTTGTGCTGTAAACTGACCCTTGCTGCTCTTGGCAATAAAAACAGTTCTGATTCTGATCCTGATCATTTTCATAATACTCAGAAATGACATATCAACACATTTGTTTTATAATACAAAGAACACTGCACTGAAATGGATGCTGCAAACCGTTTATTATTCAATTAAACTGAAATTGGGTGTTGTCGAAAACAGAAACAAAAATATGGCAAGTTGGTGGAGAAAGCTAATTGTTCTTCTCCACCAACTTGCCAAGAATCCCTATCAGCGCGTCCATCTGCTCCTCCTTTTTCTTCTCCCTCTCCTCCTCCCTGGCGTCCAGCTCCCTCTTCCTTTTCTCCTGCCTCTCGCTGTACTCTCGGATGTACTCCAGGACCTCATTTCTTCTTTTTTTGGGTCTTGAAGGCAGTGCAGATGTGGATGGACCAGGCAGTGCAGATGTGGATGGACCAGGCAGTGCAGATGTGGATGGACCAGGCAGTGCAGATGTGGATGGACGAGATGGGGAGTGTGGCTGCTCGACAGCGGTTGACTCTGATGTCGCAGAGGAGCCTGGATAGGAGGTGTCCTCCTCGTCCAGCTCCTCTGCGACATCAGAGTCAACCGCTGTGGCTATGGGGTTCAGGGGTTTCACTGAGTCCTTGTCCCCTAATGCTTTATGCATGTCATCAAAATAGGGCCAGGTGGCTGGGGTGCTCTCACCACCCTCAGTCCCTGACCCAGTTCGTGGTAGAATCAGGTCCTGTGTGAGGAATAAGACAAGAGTCAATTACCATATTACATTTTCTGATTGAAACAAAAAAAGAAAAGAAAAAAAAAGTTTGGTTTGGTTATTTAAAGGACTGGAGTGAGATAATTCACAAAGCTTTACCACCAGTGTAAAGAAAACCACCCACATACAGAAACACATGTGATCCAGGGGCCCATAACACAAGATAAGACTTCGTTTACCCTATATTTTTTCTTTAGATTTTCCCATTTTTTTGATGCTTGGGATGCGGTCACTTCTGCATCTAAACCCATTTCCTTTAACAATAAACTGATGACACACACAGACACAGACACACACACACACACACACACACACACACACACACACACACACACACACACACACACACACACACCTTGTGTTTACAGTCATTCTTTGGCTACAGTAGCCTAACAGTAGCCCAATAACTGGCAGTTGTAACGTTTACTAAGTGAATAGGCCTACTTACTCAAATCCCTGGGCAGACGCATTCCTGTGGCCAGTAAAAATTGCATCTCTTTCCACTCTGAGCTGGACGAATTGTTTTGTTTGTTGCTCACTCCCTGTTTGTAAGCAAAACCTATGATCGATCTGACCAACTCATCAGACTGCAATGATCACATTCTACACACAGTTGTGACAATCAACGTTTTACTTACATACAAACTTCTTCTTTCTGGCTCCTTCCATCGCTTTGGTTTAGGCTATTTGTTTATTTACCGATCGTTCTTTTCCTCCTTTTTTTTTTTTTTTTTTGATATTTCCGGGTATTCCGACGGAATCCTGCACAGCGCTATGAACTGTGGGTAATTCCCCTACCCAAAGTCCGCATCGGTGCTGACTTACGGTAAGGGGGCAGTAAGGGCTCATTCACTGACTCACTGACTTGATGCTCTGACAATGGAACAGCCCTCACACACTCACGGACTTCCCGTGAACGCGCCTCTAAGTCAGTGAGTCCGTGAGGGGTCGGATTGGAATTGGGCCTGAATCCACTATGTTAGTTATTTACAATCGGTTCCAGTAGATTTATTTTCAGTTAGTTTATCCAAATTGTGTGAAAATAAAGATTAAACAATAGTTTATAGTAGCAGGTGGTTCCAAGCTGTGCCAAAAATGGACATTTTGGAAAGTTCGCCTGGATATTTTGTAGTAAAATCTCAATAATTTTGTCCTGCTTCAATTAATCAGAATCAACCACTGCAGAGACAATGTTCACATGTTGTACAATGATTTTATAGAGAGTTTGAGCTTCATCAGCATTATTCTAAAGGGCACTCATCAAAAATATGATTTTTTTTTAGGCGAATATTAATTTTTATTAATTTTTTTCTGTGTGTCATCTTAATTTACTCTTTACCAGTAACAGATATACTGAAATTTACACATCTCAGCAATTCCTCATTTTTTTCCCTTTACTATGACACCAAAAGTATTCAAATAGACCTTGTGGTTGCAGAGATATACTCATTTTATTATGGATATGCAATTTTCGAGAAAAGGCCTAAAAAATAGGCTAGATTTTAAAGGGTTTAAAACCAGTCAGTGGAGCCTCAGTCCTCTGACTATATTAATCAATACTGAGTTTAGATCATTGCAGCTTTTGGACCCAACCATCCAGACTGTTGTGAAACTTGTTGCAGACGACACTTTGAGATTTGATGTCAGAGGTGTGAACTTCATGCTGAGTGTGAGCTCTTTTATGGAGGAGATGACAGTTTTAAGTTCAAGTTCAAGTTCACTTTTATTTGTATAGCACAGTTAAAAAGACCTGTGACAGTCGTCCAAAGTGCTTCACAGAGCAGAGACAGAAACAAAGACAAATGCATGTGCAAGAAACAAAATTACATGCATACTATCACACATTCTCACACACAGATGTATGTACATATACATATACGGACATATGCGCATACATACACATACGCAAATGCAAATGTGCACAGCTACAGTAGTCATAGACAACATTGCACATAGATATTTAAACAAAAAACTCGCCAGGATCAGAAGTCCTTATGGATCCGAAGGCCAAGGAGAAAAGGTGCGTTTTTAAGGCACACTTAAACTTCTCCATGGATCCCGCATGTCTAACATGTAATGGGAGGCTGTTCCATAGTCTGGGAGCAGCCACAGAGAAGGCACGATCACCCTTGGTTTTTAATTTTGACCTTGGTGCATCCAGCAACAACTCACTGGATGACCGTAGATTTCTGGCTGGATTTCGGATTTGTATAAGGTCTGCTAGATATAGAGGAGCCAGACCAGTTAAAATCTTAAAAACAATTAATAACACTTTAAAATCAATTCTAAAGCGGATAGGAAGCCAGTGGAGGGAGGCCAGAACAGGGGTGATGTGTTGATGTTTTTTAGTGCCGGTCAAAAGGCGAGCAGCAGCGTTTTGCACCAGCTGCAGGCGACGGAGTGAGCTCTGGTCTAGACCAACATATAATGAATTACAAAAATCGAGCCTACATGTTACAAAGGCATGGATAACTCTTTCCAAGTCATTAAAAGATAAATAAGGCTTGACTTTTGATAAAATACGAATTTGGTAAAAAGACCCTTTTACCACTGAGTTGATTTGTTTCTTAAAATCAAGTTTACTATCGAAAGTAACCCCAAGGCTTTTTATAAAAGGAGTGGTGTTAAAAGCAAGGAGATCCTGACCATAAATTGTGTGTAGGCTGCCTTCAGGGAGGCCAAATACGGTGACCTCGGTTTTATTTTCATTGAGGTTAAGATGACTCAGGCTCATCCAGCTCTTGACGTCAGCTAGACAGGCTAGAAAAGATTTCAGAGGATCCTTAGAGGACAGCTGAAGAGGGAGGTAAATCTGTACATCGTCCGCATAACAATGGAAGGAGATGTTGTGCTTACGGAAGATAGATCCCAGAGGCAGCATGTACAATGAAAATAACAGAGGGCCTAGAATTGAACCCTGTGGCACTCCGCATGTGAGGGGGGCCATAACAGAGGAGGAAATGCCCAACTGCACAGAAAAACTCCTATCAGTCAAGTATGACCTAATCAGCGTGAGGGCTGACCCTTTTATGCCCACATGGTGCTCCAAACGTGACAGCAAGGTCCTATGATCAACAGTGTCAAATGCTGCAGTTAAATCCAAGGTCATTAGCATTGCTGCACATCCTGAGTCCAGGGTTATACAAATGTCATTAAAAACTTTAAGCAGGGCTGTTTCACAGCTATGACGTGGTCTAAAGCCAGACTGAAATTTTTCAAAAATGTTATTCTCCTCCAAAAATGATAACAGCTGTTTTAGAACAGTTTTAGAAAGCAGATGGTTCAGAGCTTCTTTGTGCTGCAGTGGAAGATGATGATCCAGTTTCATTAGTGACACTTTATTCACTCCATATGTTTATTGGTGTGGATCTTCTTCAGCCTCATCCTCAGGTCCACACCAGAAGAAAAGCATAACATTGTTGATGTTTGAATTATTCTTTTTCATGAATTGTCAGTGAAGTTGTTGATAAATGAACAGATGATAAACTGCAGCTGTGTTGTGTCTTGTTCTCTCCATCAGACGCCTGTGAACTGGAACTGGGCATGATCTCAATGAACACACAGCTCAAACTGTCTGACAACAACAGGAAGGTGACAGGATCAGTCATATCCTGATCATCCAGACAGATTTAACCTCTCGCCTCAGCTGCTGTGTACAACTGGTCTGACTGGTCGCTGTTACTGGGAGGTGGAGTGGAGAGGAAGGGTTTATATATCAGTGAGTTATAGAGGAATCAGCAGGAAAGGAGTCAGTAAAGACTGTTGGTTTGGATGGAACGATCATTCCTGGAGTCTGATCTGCTCTGGTGGTCGTTACTCTGTCTGTCACAACAGCGCAGAAACATCCATCTCCTCCCGTGTCTCTCACAGAGTAGCAGTGTATGTGGACTGTCCTGCTGGCTCTCTGTCCTTCTACAGTGTCTCCTCTGACTCACTGATCCACCTCCACACCTTCAACACCACCTTCACTGAACCACTGTATCCTGGGTTCTGGATCGGTCCTGGTTCCTCAGTGTCTCTGTGTCCTGTGTAGGTCCCACTGTCTCTCCTGAGGATGGATAGATAGATAGACAGACAAACAGACAGAAAGTATTCAGACCCCCTTGCTTTTATTCATTTCATAATTAACAGCTTGTACATACTTTCTTACATACAGAATGAGAAATCTGAGACAGCGGAAACTGAAATGAATGTCGATGTTATGTTAATGTAAACATAATAAATGCTATGTTTATGTACAGTGTATAAAAAACAAATAAAGGTGGAGCTGAAGTGAGGAGTGTCATTTAAAAGCCTCAGGATTGCATTTTTCTCTGGCTTCAGAGAGATTTACTGACGAACACAGAACAGAATATCCCACAAAATTAATTTGTCATAATAACAGTACAATTTCATTCGGGTCCTCGTCGGTTAACTTAGGCGACACTTAGGCCCTAATGAAGAGACAAAATTAACACTATGACTGATTCTGACACTCCCTTTACATTAATATTTGAGACGTTCAGATAATAAAATTGACCTATTCTCTGCTGATCAATCATCTCAGACACCAACAGATAAAATATCTGGTCTTTAATCCAGGAAACAGCAGCAACATCACAGATCACATTAAAAACAACTTCAGTGACTTAAAGTTTGTTCAATATCAGCAGGTCGATGCTTCAATGCTGCAGATAATCAAGTTTTATAATGTCAGGAAGCCTGATCTATAATCTATAATCTATAATATCACATCACAACTTTACTCCAGTCGAGGTCCAGATCTACAAACCTGGACTTCACCTGGGTGAATGCAGAATAAAAGGAGGTGAAGAATCTGTTTTACAAAGAGCTTTATTAAACAGCTGGTTCACCAGGACAGAAAATAAAAAAGACGGCAAACTGACGACACTGTTTCTAATCAATACTCTAATTAATCCCCATGATCTGGTTCCTTTTCTGTTTTTGACCCCAATAATCAGATTAATTCAAACATGGTGACTTTTATTTTGAAATTCTGCTTGAATGTTTTTTTTAAACTGGGTTCGAACCCGCCGGCCGGCTGGGGCCCTTCTGTGTGGAGTTTGCATGTCCTCCCCGTGCATGCGTGGGTTCTCTCCGGGTACTCCGGCTTCCTCCCACAGACCAAAGACATGCAGGTTAGGTTAATTGGTGACTCTAAATTGCCCATAGGTGTGAATGAGAGTGTGAATGGTTGTCTGTCTACAGTATATACTGTATGTTAGCCCTGCGATAGACTGGCGACCTGTCCAGGGTGTACCCTGCCTCTCGCCCAAAGTCAGCTGAGATAGGCTCCAGCTCACCCGTGACCCTAGTGCAGGATAAGCGGTATAGAAAATGAATGAATGAATGAATGAATGTTTTTTTTTTAATCAAATATCAGTACATCAGTGTTTTAACCCCTCGATCTCCATCAGCTAAATCAGTTCTGTAGTTTCTTTCTCCTCCACAACAGGAGGAAGATCATCAAGTGAAAACATCTGTCTATCACCACACACACACATTCCTGTGCAATAATAAAACTGTGAAACACCTGCAGCAGGTTCTGGTTCAGACTTCTTGTTAAAACAGTGTTGGGTCGGGTCGCTTGTCTAAGTGTGTGTGTGTAGGTGTGTGTGTGTGTGTGTGTGTCAGGATTAACACCAATGGATGAGAGTTCAGAGCACAACAGGTCGAATGATTGTGTTTGCAAACAGCAGCTCCACCCTCTTATTAATGTTGCTGAACCACACCAATATACAACCTGTCAAAAGACTTTCTATATATGAGCTTCTTAATGGAAAAACTGTTCATTATCTTTAAACTACATTAGGCTGAATCTAATTTTGAATTGCGTGACTGACGTTTCTTTAACTGTATCAGGTAAAATATACAGTGATTATGCTGAAGCCTGGCTGCTGTGTCAGTCAGCTCTAGTGATGCAAAGAAAAAAAACAAAAACAAACGTATAATTTAATTCAATCATGTCTGGAACTACATTCTGCTGGGCGGAGTGATTTCAAGAATGTAATGTTACATGATTATCTCATAGCGTGGTGAATGTGCAGGTCACAACTTGTCCACCAGAGCGTTGTGGAGTTGTTGCATTGTGTATTTGATGAGTTTGATGAGGGACAGGGGACCTGTACCGTTCACCTCCATTGTGTTCACTGAGCAGCTCACGTCTCTGCCCCGCCCATCTCAAAACAACATGCACCGATAATTAAAGGTAATGAACCTACTGCTGTGACTATAGGGATTATGGTGAGAGGAGGACCTGACTAAATGTTGAACTATGCTTTTATGTAATTCACTGCACTCATAAACATATTAGATTTTTTTTTTTTTTTGCATAAAATTGGAAATGTAACATTTTGGACAAAATGCAAGTTGATGCAAAGTGCTCTGCTGTTGGTCAGGGATGTGACTGTCAGCTGTTACTGAACCTGAATATATTGCTCCCTGGAATATGACTTACCACCATCTAGTGGACAGACCATAGAACTACACCTCTCTAAACAGGTTAGACGGGTGTAGATGTCATTCTGATGTTTATTAAGGTGTGGACTCTGAAGTTATGAGGATGTGAATCAGATTAAATGCTCACATACAGCATGACTAATGAAGAAGACGGAGCAGCTTCTTCTCTCAAATGTTTTGTTGAGACATGAAGGTGGAAAGTGTGTGAAAGTCAACCTGAAGAGAGTTCAGCAGGTGAGAATCTTCAAATGTCTGGTGAACAGGATAAATGTGGTCACATTTGGTTGTGTCACTGTTTGACTGGACATGAGACAAGTTTTTGATGCTTAATGGGTGTTTCAGATTGAGTCAAATATTGTTATGAATGTCTGTTGGAGTTAAATGACAATAATTTAGGAACTATTCACATTTGTGTTAGTGTTTGATAGAAGCAACAGAGGCTTGATACTTCAATTGAGACTGCCTTCTGTTGCACTACTGTATAGGGCTGTGATATACTGTATTGCAGTGTTTTTCAACCTTTTTTGAGCCACGGCACACTTTGTTCATTAAAAAAATCCCGCGGCACACCACTAACCAAAAATGTTAGAAAATGACACAGTGCAGCCTAATGCAGTAAATATAATACAAATTTTGTCTCTTACACTGTTTGTTCTGACTCAGTAATGGTCATTGTGCAGGCTTCTGCCACTACACTCATTGACATAAAAAAGTCCTATTTTATTAGCCAACTCTGCCAGACAGTCACTATTGCAGACACAGCTCAACAAAGCCTTTTTTTCTAGCTGTCAATCAACTCATGGGAGCTTGTCAACACGTGCACACTTCCACTCGTGCCTTCAGCCATATTTCACAGCAAACATTAAACTTATGTTGTGCACTCCCTGTGATAGAAAGTCAGAACAAACTGAGTGCAACCTGCAACACGTGCTTCACTCTGCATGGTCGCACATCTCGCGCTGTGGAGCGCAGTGCATGCAGCTGCAGCGCTTCAAATCGGTTCAGTTCTATTTTTCATGCGAGCCGTGAGCCCCGAGAGCGCCGTCTGTCAAGCTGGGTAGACCAGATCAGGTCGTACCAGACAGGAAGTCGGGCACAGAAAAGGCGAGAGAATCCGGTCAATTTTCAAAATAAAAGAATTAAATGATGATTAATTAAGTTGTTGCTCGTCCCCGTCTATACATATTTGACCGTTGCGTCTGCACACGAGACACACACACATGTTTACGTGTGTGTGTGGAAAACAGAGTGAATACGAATAAGGACGGTGCCCCTAAAATCAAAAGGAGGGGCTTAGCCGGCTCCCCCGTCACTCACCTGCAGCTGCACAGACGAGCAGAGGAGCGCTCCGCTGTTCTGGCGTGGATGAGCCGCAGCACAGCGGGAGCAGCGCGCGTGTGTTATAAAAATAAAAAACAAACAAAATAAGACTGGCCGGTCGGCACGAGCCTATAGTCACAGACACTCAGTGGAGTGCTGAATCTCACTCGTTAACGGTTATAATCGCCTGAGCGTCGGTTATCGGTCTGAAAAAAAAAATCAAAATGTGCATCACTAGTTTGAATCAATTAAGTAAATTTGGTAATTTTCCACGGCACACCTGGCGAAAGCTCACGGCACACTAGTGTGCCGCGGCACAGTGGTTGAAAATCACTGCTGTATTGTATGTGTGTTGGAATGTTTTTTATACACCTACTGCAACCAAAATGCCCAAGTTGGGACAAATAAACAATTCGTGACTTGACTTGACTTGATTGTAACCTGAGACAACGACATCAGAAATAAATGCAGAGTGACAGAACTGGTTGTTGATCTTTGCTTGAAATGAATCATGTTGTTTGGACTCCATGTCCTTAAAACACTGTCATAACTAGTACAGACTTGTCTTGACTGGAGCCTTGTTTCCTTCCTATAGACGAATCTGTTCAAGAGCAAATATTCAGTCAAAGGTCAAAGGACATTGTGCTGTATGTGATATTGTTGTTGCTTCGAGGAGGAATCAACAGCAATTTTTATTTCTGTGTGTGTGTTAAAGCATACGTCTTCAACTTTCTTTCCCCAGACTGAAAACATTGTAAAATTATTGAGTGAATGTCACACAGAAGCAGTACGGGCTAACAATATCACTTCTAATATTTCAGTCAAAATTGCACATACCTGTATCAATCCTGTATTTTCCTGTGTTGTTCACTTTTCCAGTCTCATCTACTAGATGTTAAGATGCCCATTATTATGTGTCCTGTGATGTGAGTCCTGTTGTGATGAAGCCTGTTGTTGTGTTTGTGTGAAGGTGGGGGCTCTGCTATGAATCAGTGTGAGGACAGAGAGGAGGGAGCCCCTCCCTCTAAAACCACTCTGAGGGGGGAACATGAGAGCCAGACCAAAGCTCAGAGGTGAGATGAGGATCTCTAACTGTCCATGACTCTTCACAGCTCATATCTTCATCAGGGTATATACAGGAATCTTGAAGTTAATTCTAACACATCTTTTGAAAACCAACTTAATTTATCATGTAATTTGATGGTTATTAGGGTCATTATAAGTAAGTAAGTACTTTATTTATATAGCACCCTTCTCAGTACGGATAAACAGAGTGCTTCACAGCGTACATATACACATACATTATCAGGTTCAGTATATGTCATTATTCGTTATTTTCCTTATTACCAGCACCAAGAAGCAGGGAGAAGACTCTCTTGACCCCAGCTGTTTCTCCATGAAGAGTGACGGGTCCATGTTTAGACCCATTAATTTTAAAAGTGGACAACAGTCTCCTGTCCCCAGCTGTTTGTCCAAGAGTGACCGGTATAGGGTTCAGCTTGATGATGTCACAGAAAGGTAAACCTTATTATTCTCCAGTTTTTCATAATGTTGTTTTTTCACCAAAACTGGAGTTTTTTCCTACAGAGTTAACCTGCTGATTGAACTTGAGATTACTATCAAAAATCACACCTGGATTATTTTGCAGATGACTGGACGTTTAGATACCAAAAAATCACCTGGAAAATCTGATGGATTGCACCCAAACATTATCATCTTAGTCTTATTTTCATTTAAGTTTAAAAAGTTTCCTTTCATCCAGGATTTTACTTGAGGAGGTTCAATTCACAATCATGTTTTCTTTCATGTTCTAAACATTCATCTATTCTCCACAGAGATCTTCATGAGACCTCAGAGGTTCTCAGTGATCAGTCCACCAAACAGCATCACACAGACCTGGACTCCATTTTTATGGTGTGTAAATGTTCATCTACACACAGAACTGATGAGTACAGCAGCCACCAAGAGATGTTCAACTACTAATAGTGTCATGCTGCTTCATTTGTTTAACAAAACATTTCTAGAGAAGTGAATATGATTAAGGACAGTGTTTGATCCATATGTTAATACTAAAAGTGAAGCATGTTGTTTTTCCAGCTGCTGGAGGAGAACATTGTCACCTTTGTGAAGAACGAGCTGAAGAGAGTCCAAAAACTTCTGAGTCCAAATTGCCCAGAATTATTAGATAATCCTGACAATGACGATGAGGTAGTGGGTGGTGATGATGAAGACCAGAGGAGGAGCAGAGAGTCATTTCTGAAGATCACAGTGAACTTCCTGAGGAGAATAAAGCAGGAGGAGCTGGCTGACTGTCTGCAGAGCAGTAAGATGATTTCTCTAAAGATTTAAGAAGAATGGGACATTTCTTAGTATCTGAAGGGATAGAGTGAAATAAACTCACAGGTGCATGACTGACCTGCCATGTCCAGACAACGCAATTGAACACAAGTTTCACTCTTCTGAGTTGCTTGGTGGATTGGATGAATACATTCTCCCACAGTAGTAAGGGGGGAAAAACAGATATTGGCCATTTTTACACTTCATTCAATTGACACTGTCGGGGACCTCAGTAATGTGTAGAAGATCCGTATGCAGCCACAACTTCTTGGAAACTCCTCCTCATGTTGGTCACCATGTTTGTAACATTTTACTGTGGGACGGCTTCCCATTCCTCAATCAGTAGTTATTGAAGGTTGAAAGTCAACCAGCTTGGTTGGTTGTGTTGGTCATTCATGGGTTGAGGTCTAAACTCATGGCAGGTCAGTCATACGCCTGTGACTGACACACACCTGGCAGCACTTGAAGCTCAAAACAAGAGTGAATACCAACAGGAGACTATTGGAGATTTGGTACCATTTTGGGGGCGCTACCATTCCGCGCTACTCACTCCACAGATGAGCAATCCTAACCAGTTGTACCTGATTGTAAAGGTGACTAATCAGGATTTACAACGATATACAATACAACACCAATTGGTATTGTAGCTCCCACAATAAATTTATTTGAGGCTAGGACCACAACGCAGAATCAAAATTGAGCTGTGATCAGAAGACTAAGCTACAAGTAAGGAGGGAGTGAACAAGAGACTGAGGTTTGCTTAGAAAAATATGTATTGACACCAACAACCAAACAACAACAACAGTTAAAGTGCTAGATTTATACAGTGGAAAATATGTGAATAATAATTTTGGATAGCCAGTCCGAATGATTCATGTAGCTACTCATTCAATCATATATGTAATCAATAACAACTCGGACATGACAAAGAAAAAACCCCAGATGTTCTACTCAATGAATGCAGTTCACAACGCGGCTGCCCACCCACAGCTCATGGAAAACCCACGTCTGGGTTTAAAGGAGAACTCCGGTCATTTTTGACCCCTAAATCGTTGTCCTGATGTTTCACCCGGTGTTGGGGGGAGCAAAAAACGCGACTAAAATTGATGCAGGCAAACCAGAGTTACACCATGGCTAGACGGCGCTAGGGATAGCCACAACGCTAAAGTATGGAGGCAATTTTTTCAACCACAATAAACACTCAGAAAACAATCAGATATCTCTGGTACATGACTCGAATCCTTATGACACACTACTGAACCCATAAACTGTACAGTATAAACAGTGTAAACTTTGTGTTTTAGCATGTTATCACTCACCTCAGACAGCCAAACTCTGGAGCATCCTGGGAAGACATTACTATTCGATCACAGAGCGCCTTCTCCCCGCCACAGAAACAAACACTTTTTCCTTAGTAATGTCTTCCCAGGATGTTCCAGAGTTCGGCTGTCTGAGGTGAGTGATAACATGCAAAAACACAAAGTTTACACTATTTATACCAATTTATACTGTACAGTTTATGGTTTCAGTAGTGTGTCATAAGGAGTCGAGTGATGTACCTTAGATATTTGATTGTTTTTTGGGTGTTTCTTGTGGTTGAAAAAATTGCCCCCATACTTTAGCATGCAGAAAAACTCAGAAATGCAATTTTGCACTTCCTTTTCTGCTGATATGTGCTCTAACACAATAAAAATGCCACAGGAACATGTGAAAAGCTCAGAAAACACGATTTTCACGGGAGTGGGTCTTTAAGTGGAGTCCAGGGGGAGGTATGGGTAAGAGAATGTGTGGGGGAAGAGTGCGTGTGTGTGTGGGGCAATGGGCAGCAAGTGGGGTGAGTTCGTTGTGGGCTACAGGGAGCCCCCTACCGGCCTGGCAGAAGGTGGGGGGGGGGTGATCCGTCGAGGTTCTTGTCCAGCTGTAGGCTCTAGGCCTGCTCCTTAGCTTGCCATCAATCCAGAATCTGTCCTGGAGAACAGGACCATAGTTCCATAAATCACTATAGGCTACATCAAATAAATACTAATTCAGTGCGCACATAATTCAACCATAGCACTCCTAGCACTAGAGTAACTACTTTCAAATATTCATGATTCAGCAATAGAAAAATAATTAAACATAATTTGTTAATCATAAACAAAATTTCCAATATCATTTAGCAACCATGATTCAATCACATAATATCAATACAAATACAAATAACATGATTCAAAAGCTTTAAAAAAAAATACATTCATTAGGTTACAAATGCCATGATTCGAAAAACATTCATTTACGTTGCAGCAATGTGCTTCTGCACAGTTCATTCATTGCAGGACCTTTAGCTTTAATTTCGGAGAACCCAGGCATGTTTAGCAACCAAGCGCTAACCACGTCTATTAAAATGAATGGTGCGGCTAGGCAAATGCTAATGCTAAATGCTACAAACAATTAGGGCTGAAGCTATCGATTCTTTTTGTAATCGATTAATCTAGCACTTTATCGATCAATTAATTGGATAATTTTTTGTCTGCGTTTTTAAACAACCAAGACAACAAAAATGATGTGGCTTTGAATGATCAGGCATTTCGCTTTTTTTATTGGCTCCAAAAAGCCCATTTATTGCAAGTGCCAACAAGCAACACAGTTAACTTACTGTAAATTTAAACATAGGCTACAACATGACAAATAAGGATTTGCTCCTTCTGAAAATTACCTGAGACCAAAGAATATAAAATATCAAGCCAAACAGGTTAACAATATAAAATGTATAAAAAAAATAAATGTAAATAATACAATTATAAGTCAAGACTAGGCATAAAAAACTAATTATGTTTCCTATTATTAAAAATTGCACCAGGTCGGACCACGGGCTTCTTTATTTATTTTGCCGTGGTCCAGCCGAGAATTAATGCTCCCGAGTGCAGCTGCATCAGGGCTTCAACACCTGCGGATTGGACGGGGTCGGGTCTTTGAGAACCGTAGCATCTTAGAAACAGTTCAAACGGGCTTTAAGAGGAACTTGCTTTTATTTGCTCAAACCAGCAGCCAGACGTGGTCCAGCACAGGGGACCGGAGTCTATTGACACTGCCTTTTTTCTTTTTTGAGAAGTTGCAGTAGGTTTACAGTCTGGGAGATGCTATGGTGCGTATAGCCTACTGTGGGTGTCAAGTGTTCTGTCGGTGCAAGCTTTCCCACACTTGAAAGGGAAGGGCCCCAAACTCTTTAAAACCAGACGCTGGACTTCACTCGGTGCATTTAACTTCTTGACTTTTATTTCACATTTGGCACAGGTGAAAAACCTTAGAAAAAAAACCAAACATCCAAAATTAGAATGACTGTACCAGTAGCTATAGCACTGCTAAATATCACACACAAGACTGTAGGCGCCTCCGCCACTTTAGCTTTCAACTTCAACCACTCTCTTAACTCATTGAGTGCCGCGCTCCTTTCCAAAGTTTTAGTCAAGTGTACGGGCAATTTAGACCATTTTTGACTTTTTATGTAGAGCCATAGTGTATTCTATATTATTGCCACCAACACATACTGTAGCTCAATTGAAAGGTTTAACTTTATGCTTCAAATGGCCACAAACCGTTTGTTTCTACGTGCCTCCGTTCCTGAGAAAACTCAAGCTAAACATGGCTGGGTTTCACCAAAATCCCTCCTTTTTTTCTAGAAAAGGAGATAGAGTGTCTTTTATGAAAGCTGCTCTGTTTGTGTCTGTCGCTCTTCTCACACTCGCATTTCTGGATCAAAGGGCTCGTATAAGATAAATATAAACAACAATTGTTGTTCTATTCACAAAACCACCATCGGGAGCGGGGGGGGGGGGGGGCGCCACTAAACAACAATAACACAGACGCACCGTGCCGTGTCACTGCCTCTCGCCGCGGAACGTGAGGGTCTGCCGGCCACAGCGGCTCGGGAACACCGGTCCCACCGGTGGTCGCGGTCCTTCTGTGGTACGGGTCGGTGATGCCGGTCTGCTTTGGCCCAGAGACCATCAGATTTTACCGCGGGAGGACTTTGGGGAGGACACGGTGTTGCTCCAGATGAAGACCGGGCGGGACTGTGGGCTGAGAGCTTCCTGTTTCTGCTCCGAGCAGCTGGAGCAGCTGGAGCAGCAGCGCAAGTGAGAGCAGAGCAGCTGCTGCATCTGAATGCAGAACTCCGTTTGCAGAAGCTGAGTTATGATAAAAACTTCCAGATCATGAGCTGTCAAGAGACTTTGATCGTCATCTATTTCAGTTCTCCTCGTCGTAGAGTCCCCATACATATAAGGTGTATTAAAGTGTCTATTTTCATAATAAAAAAAAAAAAGCAAAAAAACGAAAAATTTCATTTTTGGCACTCAACGCATGGGAACGAAAAACGAGAAATTACGTGGTTGGCACTCAATGAGTTAACTGAAAAGGATTTTAGCAGTGGCTTCAAATGAAATGAAAAGGAATTTACCAGTAGCTTTAAACAATATGAAATGGATTTTAAATGAAATAACAATTCAATTTAATAGACCCATTAATTATTTGTATCTCTGACTTTTTTGACTAAATCAAATGTTTTAACAGGTTTTTACAGTGCATAGTTTAACAGTTTTTATAGTTCACAGCTTTACTGACATTTTACACTTTTATTCAAAGGCTTACCCTGTGATCAACTAATAATCTATTTCATTGCATTATTTTAACTTAAACATTTTTAACAGTGCATTTACACTGCGCACCCCAATATAACCACCTAGGTCACAGATCACGATTAGCGGGGCACTTCATGCCTCATAATGTCCATAAATAAATAAATTAAATAAGTGACCCAGTTAACAAGGAATAAGAAACTAGAATACCGGCAGTCCTTTGAGTTTTAGAGCCTTTTCCTTGCCCGTTCCTCCGTGAAGCGTCCGTCTACTCCCGACATGCACACACAATGCCAACCTGTCCTGCTCAGGTGATTACTGAATCTGCAACACCTGTGGGCCGCTCGCGAGCGATTGCCGGTGCCAGCGTGCGCACGCGCGCCCCACCACGCTCACAGCAGAGCAATCAGCCTCCACCTGAGGAGCAGGAGCGGAGCGCTCGGTGCTGCCCCTGACTCGCTGCAACAGTGGGGGGAAGCGGAGCGGGGGGGCGGGGGGAGTACGGGTGCCAGCGCCGCTTGAGTATGTAATGATCCCAAACTTAAGATGATCTCTCTGCCATTCACGGACATCCTGACTCTCCGCCATCTTGCCGAGTGTATCGCACGCTAGTGGTGTGTTTCCTTAACAACGGTCCATGTGGAACAATATCCCTGCGCATCATATAACGAGGCTTTGAGGCTTTGCCTCTAGCTATTTTTGTAATCAAGTTAATCGAATAACTCAATGAACCGTTTCAGCCCTACAAACAATTGGACTCACCAGTCTCCGTGCAAGTTACACGCTCACTCGTTGCAGATTTCCGCACGGCAAGAGGCTCCTATAAGTTAACACATCGCTTAACAATCGACCATCATAACAATGAGAAAGCATTGGAAAAATATAGTTTTACCCGACCTGTAGCTCGTCTCTCCTGCAGCTTCCCCACCCCTCTTACTGAGACTGAACACCGTGGCTCTATACATAAATGCAGTTGGTCGCGCCAGCCCACGTGACCCCGTGACGTCACTGAACCGCGACATTGTGATTGGTCCAGAGGGACCACATGAGAACTGGGCCTAACCCTGCGAGATTTTAGACAGGATGACCAGGAGAGAGAGGGAGAGAAACTGTCACCTGGGTTCAAGTATTGAAGATGATTGACTGAATAATGTTCCCAAACTTTAGGTTTCGAGTTTATATTATAATGGGCATTCTTGTGGAATTAGATGTTAAAATATTGATTCATATTTCATTCGTTGATCTTATGTTTTTCTCTATTTAGAAAGTCAAGTTGCGGTTTGTTGTCGTGAACACAAATTGAACCTGAAAAAGAAGTTCCAGTGTGTGTTTGAGGGGATCTCTAAAGCAGGAAACCCAACCCTTCTGAACCAGATCTACACAGAGCTCTACATCACAGAGGGAGGGACTGGAGAGGTCAATGTTGAACATGAGGTCAGACAGATTGAAACAGTGTCCAGGAAACCAGACAGACCAGAAACAACCATCAAACAAGAAGACATCTTTAAAGTCCCACCAGGAAGAGACCGACCAATCAGAACAGTGATGACAAAGGGAGTGGCTGGCATTGGGAAAACAGTCTTAACACAGAAGTTCACCCTGGACTGGGCTGAAGACAAAACCAACCAGGGCATACAGTTCACATTTCCCTTCACCTTCAGAGAGCTGAATGTGCTGAAACAGAAAAAGTTCAGCTTGGTGGAACTTGTTCATCACTTCTTCTCTGAAACCAAAGAAGCAGGAATCTGCAGGTTTGATCAGTTCCAGGTCGTCTTCATCTTTGACGGTCTGGACGAGTGTCGACTTCCTCTGGACTTTCACAACACTGAGATCCTGACTGATGTGACAGAGTCCACCTCAGTCAACGTGCTGCTGACCAACCTCATCAGGGGGAAACTGCTTCCCTCTGCTCGCCTCTGGATAACCACACGACCTGCAGCAGCCAATCAGATCCCTCCCCAGTGTGTTGACATGGTGACAGAGGTCAGAGGGTTCACTGACCCACAGAAGGAGGAGTACTTCAGGAAGAGGTTCAGTGATGAGAAGCAGGCCAGAGAGATCATCTCCCACATCAAGAGATCACGAAGTCTCCACATCATGTGCCACATCCCAGTCTTCTGCTGGATCACTGCTACAGTTCTGGAGGAGCTGTTGAAGACCAGAGAGGGAGGAGAGCTGCCCAAGACCCTGACTGAGATGTACATCCACTTCCTGGTGGTTCATCTAAAACTGAAGAAGGTCAAGTATGATGGAGGAGCTGAGACAGATCCACACTGGAGTCCAGACAGCAGGAAGATGATTAAGTCTCTGGGGAAACTGGCTTTTGAGCAGCTGCAAAAAGGAAACCTGATTTTCTATGAATCAGACCTGACAGAGTGTGGCATCGATATCAGAGCAGCCTCAGTGTATTCAGGAGTGTTCACACAGATCTTTAAAGAGGAGAGCGGCCTGTACCAGGACCAGGACAAGGTGTTCTGCTTCGTCCATCTGAGTGTTCAGGAGTTCCTGGCTGCTCTTCATGTCCATCTGACCTTCATCAAATCTGCAGTCAATCTGATGTCACAACAACAAACAACGTCCTGGTGGTTTAAAGTCTTGAGAGAAAAACCTGAATCAAAATCTTTCTACCAGAGCGCTGTGGACGAGGCCTTACAGAGTCCAAATGGACACCTGGACTTGTTCCTCCGCTTCCTCCTGGGTCTTTCGCTGGAGACCAATCAGACTCTCCTACGAGGTCTAACGTCAAAGACAGGAAGTAGCACACAAATCAAAACAAACATCATCCAGTACATCAAGAAGAAGGTTGAAGAGACTATCTCTGCAGAGAAAAGCATCAACCTGTTCCACTGTCTGAATGAACTGAATGATCGTTCTCTAGTGGAGGAGATCCAACAGTCCCTGAGATCAGGACGTCTCTCCACAGACCAACTGTCTCCTGCTCAATGGTCAGCTCTGATCTTCATCTTACTGTCATCAATTGAAGATCTGGATGTGTTTGACCTGAAGAAATACTCTGGTTCAGAGGAGGCTCTTCTGAGGCTGCTGCCAGTGGTCAAAGCCTCCAACAAAGCTCTGTAAGTGCATATACAGTATATCCATCTGGATTAACTCCTGGTCTTTTGTCAAGACAAACAAGCACATTTTCTGTTACTGTTACCTTTTGTTTTTTTCTCCTTTCAGGCTGAGCTGCTGTAACCTCTCAGAGAGAAGTTGCGAAGCTCTGTTCTCAGTCCTCAGCTCCCAGTCCTCTAGTCTGAGAGACCTGGACCTGAGTAACAACAACCTGAAGGACTCAGGAGTGAAGCTGCTGTCTGGTGGACTGGAGAGTCCACACTGTAGACTGAAGACTCTCAGGTTTGTGTGTAGCTGTTGTGTATTTATGATACTGATCTCTTGTTGTTTTGAAGTATTGAATGCTTGTTTTGTTTTTTGCCTACAATTCCTCATCAGACTGAGTGGCTGTAACCTCTCAGGAAGAAGTTGTGAAGCTCTGTCCTCAGTCCTCAGCTCCCAGTCCTCTAGTCTGAGACACCTGGACCTGAGTAACAATGACCTGCATGATTCAGGAGTGAAGCTGTTGTCTGTTGGACTGGAGAGTCCACACTGTAAACTGGAGACTCTCAGGTAGGGTGAATTTAGCAAGGCTTTATATATCTTTTACGATCTTGCATTGAATGAGGTGTAATAATAAAGTAGGACGTTTTGCAGAATTGGGCTGCAGAGTTGCAGACACTAATAATTTAGTATTTTATCTGAAGAACACACAACAAACACTGATTCAATCTCTGCGTGTGTGTGTGTGTGTGTGTGTGTGTGTGTGTGTGTGTGTGTGTGTGCGCGCGTGCGTACGTGCGTGCGTGCGTGTGTGTTTGTTCAGTTTGTCATACTGTCAGGTCACAGAGGAAGGCTGTTCTTCTCTGGCCTCAGCTCTGAGCTCCAACCCCTCCCATCTGACAGAGCTGGACCTGAGCTACAATCATCCAGGAGACTCAGGAGTGAAGCTGTTGTCTGGTGGACTAGAGAGTCCACACTGTAGGCTGGAGACTCTCAGGTAGGGTGAATTTAGCAAGGCTTCATTTATCTTTTATGATCTTGCATTGAATGAGGTGTAATAATAAATTGGGAAGTTTTGCAGAATTGGGCTGCAGAGTTGCAGACAAAAATAATTTAGTATTTTATCTGAAGAACACAGAAATCACACTGATTCAATCTGGCTGTGCGTGTGTTCAGGTTGTCATACTGTCAGGTCAGAGAGGAAGGTTGTTCTTATCTGGCCTCAGCTCTGAGCTCCAACCCCTCCCATCTGAAAGAGCTGGACCTGAGCTACAATCATCCAGGAGACTCAGGAGTGAAGCTGTTGTCTGCTGGACTGGAGAGTCCACACTGTAGACTGGAGACTCTCAGGTAGGGTGAATTTAGCAAGGCTTCATAAATCTTTTATGATAAAGTTTGTACAGCAACTAAGTGCTTCTTCTAGGTGCCAGCTGGTGCAGGATAAATCACAGTAATCACAGTGTGTGTGTGTGTGTGTGTGTGTGTGTGTGTGTGTGTGTGTGTGTGTGTGTGTGTGTGTGTATTTGTTCAGCTTGTCATGCTGTCAGGTCTCAGAAGAAGGCTGTTTTTCTCTGGCCTCAGCTCTGAGCTCCTACCCCTCCCATCTGAGAGAGCTGGACCTGAGCTACAATCATCCAGGAGACTCAGGAGTGAAGCTGCTGTCTGCTGGACTGGAGGATCCAAACTGGAGACTGGAGACTCTCAGGTATGAAGAGATGGACAGACAGCAGTTCTCACACTGTGTCAAGGTGGATGAAGTTGATCCTGACTTTGTTTCGTCCTCCAGGGTGGGCCATTGTGGACCTCAGAGACTGAGACCTGGTTGGAGGAAGTGTGAGTGTGTTTTATTTTTTATTTTTTAAATTTGGTTAAAAAGAACAAAGCTGAACAAGTTACACTAGATTTTGACATTTTCCAGAGTTATGTACGAAGTCTAATTTCAGTATCATTCAGGATTCAGCTTTTGTTTTGTCAGTGTGGCTGGAAAGATGTTAGAATTCAATCAATTTAAATCCACACACAATAAACTGATCACATTGATCAAATGAAACAATACAACAATACATGTTATTAAAGGTGTACAGAAAAGAAAATTGAATTTAAGCCCACTCTGGGTCATAAAATTAATGTGATAACTCATCTTTCAGTCGTTGTAGGCCAAACCAATCTCCTTCAACCATGCACGGAAAAGGGGAATGCATGACAATCAGTGTTGGTAATAACGGCGTTAGAGTATAACGGCGTTACTAACGGCGTTATATTTTTCAGTAACGAGTAATCTAATTAATTACTTTTCCCATCGTTACAACGCCGTTGCCGTTGCCGTTACTGAGAATGTGAAGTGGCGCGTTACTACAGTTCGGTTGAATGAAACACAAGGTGGTTTCGGCCACACATCAGCTGCCTCAGGACAGGGCGGCGAGCTAAGGTAACGCAGCTAACGCAGCATCCGAGACCAATCAGCTGTGTGCCAGTGCAGCCTGCAGCCCCTGGGACACAGCTCGAGAGTCACAGCGAGACACACAAGCACCCACACCTGAACAGCAGCGGTTGGAGTGGAGTGGAGTAAAGTGTGTCAATTCCCACAGTGACTGAGATCCATGTGACATTGTTGATGTTTGAATTATTCTTTTTCATGGATTGTCAGTGAAGTTGTTGATATAAACTTAAGCTGTGATATGTCTTGGTCTCTCCATCAGACCCCTGTGAACTGGAACTGGACATGAACTCAGTGAACAAACACCTCAAACTGTCTGACAACAACAGGACGGTGACATGGGTGACAGAGGATCAGTCATATCCTTATCATCCAGACAGATTTGACTTCTGGGCTCAGCTGCTGTGTTCAACTGGTCTGACTGGTCGCTGTTACTGGGAGGTGGAGTGGAGAGGAAGGGTTTATATATCAGTGAGTTACAGAGGAATCAGAAGGAAAGGGGGCAATAGAGACTGTTGGTTTGGGGCAAATGATCAGTCCTGGAGTCTGATCTGCTCTGGTTGTGGTCTTTACTCTGTCTGTCACAACAACAGAGAAACACGCATCTCCTCCAATATCTCTAACAGAGTAGCAGTGTATGTGGACTGTCCTGCTGGCTCTCTGTCCTTCTACATTGTCTCCTCTGACTCACTGATCCACCTCAACACCTTCAACACCACCTTCACTGAACCACTGTATCCTGGGTTCTGGATCAGTTCTGGTTCCTCAGTGTCTCTGTGTCCTGTGTAAGTCTCACTGTCTCTCCTGAGGACAGATAGACAGACAGTCATAGATAGATAGATAGATAGATAGATAGATAGATAGATAGATAGATAGATAGATAGATAGATAGATAGATAGATAGATAGATAGATAGATAGATAGATAGATAGATAGATAGATAGATAGATAGATAAGACATTGGAAACTGAAATGAACTGAAAGGATGTAGCGTCTCTTTTTTGCAACAATGTTGATGTAACGTTAATGTAAACATAATGCTATGTTTTTGTACAGTGTATAAAAAAAATAAAGGTCTCAGGATGTCGAAATGGAGCTAAAGTGTGATTTAAAAGCCTCATGATTGCATTTTTCTCTGGCTTCAGGGAGACTTGCTGAACAGAATATCCCACAAAAAGGAAATTAATTTTTCATAATAACATAATAAAAAACATAATCATAATCTATAACAGTACAATTTCTATAGGATCCTCGTTGGTCGACTGGTCGATGCTTGGGCCCCAATAACGAGGGAAAATTCACCCGTCAGGACTGATTCTGACACTCAGTTCTCCCTTCACGTTAATATTTCAGATGTTCAGATAACAATGTTGACCCGTTCTCTGCTGATAAATCATCTCAGACACCTTTAATTCAGGAAACAGCAGCAACATCACATATCACATGAATAACAACTTCAGTGACTTAAAGTTTGTTCAGTCTCAGCAGGTCGATGCTTCAGTGTTGCAGATAGTCAAGTTTTATAATGTCAGGAAGCCTGATCTATAATCTATAATCTATAATATCACATCACAATTTTACTCCAGTCGAGGTCCAGATCTACAAACCTGGACTTCACCTGGGTGAATGCAGAATAAAAGGAGGTGAAGAATATGTTTCACAAAGAGCTTTATTAACTCATTGAGTGCCAACCACGTAATTTCTCGTTTTTCGTTCCCATGCGTTGAGTGCCAAAAACGAAATTTTTCGTTTTTTGCTTTTTTTTTAAATTATGAAAATAGACACTTTAATACACATTATATGTAAATTTGGGGACTCTACGACGAGGAGAACTGAAATAGATGACGATCAAAGTCACATGACAGCTCATGATCTGGAAGTTTTTATCATAACTCAGCTTCTGCAAACGGAGTTCTGCATGCAGATGCAGCGCAGCTGCGCCGCAGCTGCTCCGCTCTCACCTGCGAGGCTGCAGCAGCTGGGAGCTGAACCAGGAAGCTCTCAGCCCACTGTCCCGCCCGGTCTTCATCTGGAGCAACACCGTGTCCTCCCCAAAGTCCTCCCGCGGTAAAATCTGATGGTCTCTGGACCAAAGCAGACCGGCACCACCGACCCGTACCACAGACGGACCGCGACCACCGGCGGGACCGGTGTTCGCGAGCCGCTGTGGCCGGCAGAGCCTCACGTTCCGCGGCGAGAGGCTGTGACACTGCACGCTGCGTCTGTGTTATTGCTGTTTAGTGGCGCCCCCCCCGCCCCCGATGGTGGTTTTGTGAATAGAACAACAATTGTTGTGTATATTTATCTTATACGAGCCCTTTGATCCAGAAATGCGAGTGTGAGAAGAGCGACAGACACAAACAGCGCACCTTTCATAAAAGACGCTCTATCTCCTTTTCTAGAAAAAAAGGAGGGATTTTGGTGAAACCCAGCCATGTTTAGCTTGACTTTTCTCAGGAACGGAGGCACGTAGAAACAAACGGTTTGTGGCCATTTGAAGGATAAAGTTAAACCTTTCAAATGAGCTACAGTATGTGTTGGTGGCAATAATATAGAATACACTATGGCTCTAAAATAAAAAGTCAAATATGGTCTAATTTGCCGGTACACTTGACTAAAACTTTGGAAAGGAGCGCGGCACTCAATGAGTTAAACAACTGGTTCACCCGGACAGAAAATAAAAACAACGGCAAACTGACAACACTGTTTCTAATCAATACTCTAATTAATCCTCATGATCTGGTTCCTTTTCTGTTTTTGACCCCAATAATCAGATTAATTCAAACATAGTGCATTTTATTTTGAAATTCTGCTTGAATGTTTTCTTTTTAAATCAAATATCAATACATCAGTGTGTTAACCCTTGATCTCCATCAGCTAAATCAGTTCTGTAGTTTCTTTCTCCTCCACAACAGGAGGAAGAGCATCAAGTGAAAACATCTGTCCAATCACCACACACACAGAGATTCCTACTGTGCAATAATAAAACAGTGAAACATCTGCAGCAGGTTCTGGTTCGGACTTCTTGTTAAAACAGTGTTGGGTCGGGTGGCTTGTCTAAGTGTGTGTGTGTGTGTGTCAGGATTAACACCATTGGATGAGCGTTCAGAGCTCAGCAGGTCAAATGATTGTGTTTGCAAACAGCAGCTCCACCGTTTAATTAATGTTGCTGAACCACACCAATATACAACCTGTCAAAAGACTTTCTATATATGAGCTTCTTAATGGAAAAACTATTTATTATCTTTCAATTACATTAAATCAAATTTTGAATTGCGTGACTGCCGTTTCTTTTACTGTGTCAGGTAAAATATACAGTGATTATGCTGAAGCCTGGCTGCTTTGTCAGTCAGCTCTAGTGATGCAAAGAAAAGAAAAAACAAACAAACGTATAACTTAATTCGACTGCTGGGCGGAGCGATTTCAATAATGTAATGTTACATGATTATTTCCTAGCGTGGTGAATGTGCAGGTCACAACTTGTCCACCAGAGCGTTGTGGAGTTGTTGGATTGTGTATTTGATGAGTTTGATGAGGGACAGGGGACCTGCACCGTTCACCTCCATTGTGTTCACTGAGCAGCTCACGTCTCTGCCCCGCCCATCTCAAAACAACATGCACCGATAATTAAAGGTGATGAACCTACTGCTATGACTATGGGGATTATGGTGAGAGGAGGACCTGACTAAATGTTGAACTATCCTTTTATGTAATTCACTGGACTCATAAACACTCTAATATTTGATTTTTTGCAGAAAATTGGAAATGTAACATTTTGGACAAAATGCAAGTTGATGCAAAGGGCTCAGCTGTGACTGTCAGCTGTTGATGAATCTGAATCTATTGCTCCATGGACTATGACTCACCACCATCTAGTGGACAGACCATAGAACTACACCTCTCTAAACAGGTTAGATGTCATTCTGATGATTCTTTTAGGTGTGGACTCTAAAGTTATGAGGATGTGAATCAGATTAAATGCTCACATACAGCATGACTAATGGAGAAGACGGAGCAGCTTCTTCTCTCCAAATGTTTCGTTGAGACATGAAGGTGGAAAGTGTGTGAAAGTCGACTTGAAGAGAGTTCAGCAGGTGAGAATCTTCAAATGTCTGATGAACAGGATAAATGTGGTCACATTTTGTTGTATCACTGTTTGATTGGACATGAGAAAAGTTTTTGATGCTTAATGAGTGTTTCAGATTGAGTCAGATATTGGTATGAATGTCTGTTGGATTTACGTAAATGACAATAATTTAGGAATTATTCACATTTGTGTTAGTGTTTGATAGAAGCAACAGATGCCTGATTGTAACCTGAGACAACGACATCAGAAATAAATACAGAGAGCAACAGAACTGGTTGGGCATCTTTGGTTAAAATGAATCATATAATGTTTGCACTCCAGTCATCACTAGTACAGACTTGTCTTCACTGGAGCCTTGTTTACGAAACTGTTCAAGAGCAAATATTAGTCAAAGGTCAAAGGACGATGTGCTGTAGCTATGTTGTTGTTGCTTGGATGAGGAATTAACAGCAGTTTGATTTAGGAAAGACCATTAGTTAAATATTTAAGGACATTTTTTTTTCCATTTTTCCATTTTTTTAAACATTGTATTTCATGTGTTTAACTTTCTTTCTCCAGAGTGAAAACATCGTAAAATTAGTCCTCTGAAATGAGAGTGAATGTATCAAAAAAAGCAGTATGGACTAATGACATCACTTCTATTGTAATTTAAGTCAAAATTGCACATTCCTGTATCAATCCTGTGTTGTTCACTTCTCCAATCTCATCTACTGGATGTTAAGACAGACATTATTATGTGTCCTGTGATGTGAGTCCTGTTGTGATGAAGCCTGTTGTTGTGTTTGTGTGAAGGTGGGGGCTCTGCTATGAATCAGTGTGAGGACAGAGAGGAGGGAGCCCCTCCCTCTAAAACCACTCTGAGGGGGGAACATGAGAGCCAGACCAAAGCTCAGAGGTGAGATGAGGATCTCTAACTGTCCATGACTCTTCACAGCTCATATCTTCATACTGTTTGTTTTTATTGAGCTTACTTGACATTCTTGGTGAAACTGGACAACGTCAGTGAAAACCAACTTGATTTCTCATGTGATTTGATGTTTATTTGGGTCATTATCAGGTCCAGTATATCTCATTATTTGTTATTTTCTTTAATGCCAGCAAGAAAAGGAAGAAGAAGAAGGAGAGAACTCCCTTGTCCCCAGACTCTCCTGTCCCCAGCCGTGAATCCATGAAGAGTGACCGGTCTATGGCTATATCCAGTGATTTTAAAAGTGGACAACAGTCTGCTGTCCCCGGCTGTGTGTCCATGAAGAGTGACAGGTCTATTGGTTTACCCCATAATTTTAAAAGTGGACAACAGTCTGCTGTCCCCAGCCGTTTGCCCATGAAGAGTGACCGGCCTATGGCTCAGCTTGATGACATCACAGAAAGGTAAGACCTGATCATTCTCCTGTTTTTCATGATTGCCAATAAAACCTCTCAATTTTGCTTCATCTTGTCATGTTAGTCATAGAAAACATATGTAAAAACTCAACTCAACTTAACCAAAGTTTACCAAAGTTCTGCACTGATAAATAAAAACAGGCCATCATTAAAATACCATAAAATACATACTTAAAATTGTAAAAACAAAATACATGTAAAAGAGAAAATGTGTCAATTCAACTGAATGCCAGGGAGAAAATGTGTGTTTTTAGGGAGGATTTAAACGTCTTTATTTACTCCACCGACCAGATGTGTCACAGCAAGCTTGGAAAGGCAAAGGCAAAGGCTCGGTCACCTTTGGTCTTAAGCTGAGTTTTGGGCTGACCAGTAACAGCTGATTGGCCGATCTCAGTGCTCTGGCAGGTGGATATGTAGGAGCTCAGATACTGGGAAACCAGCCCATTAAGAGCTTTAAAAACAAACAGTAAAATCTTAAAATGAAACTGGAAGTCAGTAGAGTGAGGCCAAGATAATTGATGTGTGGTCTCGTTTTTCCAGTGAGGAGACGGGCTGCTGTATTCTTTACAAGCTGTAGAGTCTAGAGTGACGATGTAGTAGTGAGTGATCCAGGCCAACATAAAGTGAGTTACAGTTATCAAACTGAGCATTAATAAAAGCAGGAATTGTCATCTTTAGGTCTCTGCAGGAGAGATTACTTTCAATAAAATCCTCAACTGGAAGACATTTTTACAGAAGACCGGACATTAAGAGCCCAGAACCTGGGAAATCCAATGGGTTGCACCCCAAACATTATGATGTCCGTCTCATTTTTATTGAAGTTTAAAAATTCTGATGCCATCCAGGATATTACTTGAGTTAAACAGTCCAGCAGTGTCTGTTCTGACCCAGTTCAATTTACAATCATGTTTTATTGCATGTTCTAAACATTCATCGGTTCTCCACAGAGTTCTCCAGGAGACCTCAGAGGTTCTCAGTGATCAGTCCACCAAGCAGCATCACACAGACCTGGACTCCATATTTATGGTGTGTAAATGTTCATCCACGCACAAAACTGATGACTACAGCCACCAAGAAATGTTCAGCTACAATTACAGTGTCATGCTGCTTTATTTGTTTTACCAAACATTTCTGGTCTCTCCTGTTCATCTGCAATGAATCCTAAAAAAAATATTTGTTGTAATTTTTCTCTGGCATTTCAGCCTCATCAAAAATAACTGAGATGCTGAGGTTTATTTTGTTCTCTCTTTCATATGAAACATGACAAAATGTTCTTTTTTTACAATAGTCTTTAGCACCAGTTCAGCACTAAGGTACTGAATATATTTTGCTCAGATCAGCAGGTTTGATTAACATCTATAAATCTCTCTGTGCAGCTGTGAAGAGAAGTGGATATCATTAAGCACAGTCCTGGTGACTGATGATCTGATGTTTGATCCATGTGTTTATACTGAAAGTGAAGTTTACACAGCATGCTATTGTTTTTCCAGCTGCTGGAGGAGAACATTGTCACGTTTGTGAAGAATGAGCTGAAGAAAGCCAAAAAACTTCTGAGTCCAAATTGCTCAGAATTATTAGATAATCCTGACAATGATTGTGAGGTAGTGGATGGTGATGATGAAGATCAGAGGAGGAGCAGAGAGTCATTTCTGAAGATCACAGTGAACTTCCTGAGGAGAATGAAGCAGGAGGAGCTGGCTGACTGTCTGCAGAGAAGTAAGAGGATTCATCTAAAGATAAAGAAGAATGGAACATTTTCTAATATTTAAACGGGTAGAGTGAAATAAACTCCTCAAATGTTATTTCAGTCAATAATTTTTCGCCCCTTTAACAATACCAATTGGTGTTGTACTTTATATCATTTATATCTGTGGAAGGAGCAACATAGCTAAACGTGTAGGTAACACCCCAAAAGAAAATACCAAAAGCCCAGCAATATTCTCCTGTTGGTATTTACTCTTGTTTTGAGCTTGCCGTGCTGCCAGGTGTGTGTCAGTCACAAGTATATGACTGGCTTGCCATGCATGCAGACTTGCTTGGCGGTTGGATGATTGCTGTCCAAAACAACACAGCCATTTTTTACACTTCATTTGACACTGTCAGGTACCTCAGTACTGTGTGGAAGATACATAGGCAGCCACAACAGCTTGGCACTTGCCCCACATGCTGGTCGCTGGCCTGGTCCCAACCAGGAGTTGTTGAAGGTTAACCAGAGTGGTTATGTTGGTCACTCTAGCACTTACAGCACGCCCAAGCTGATCCCACAAGTGTTCAATTGTTGCTCTCATTCCATGGATTCAAGGCAAGGCAAGGCAAGGCAATTTTATTTATATAGCCAGTTTTTTTTGTTTTTTTTACAAACAATCTGTGTCAAAAGGCTTTATATGGCATCATAACAACATCCTCTGCCATTAGACCCTCACATTGACGGAGGAAAAACTCCATAGAAAACCCTTTTAATAGGGAAGAATTGGAGAAACCTCAGGGTGAGCAACAGAGGAGGGATCCCTCACCCAGGACGGACAGACGTGCAATAGATGTTGTTACAGACAAGAAAACAGTTTATAACAGAGAATGTGAGAAACATGGAAATGTTAAAGAGAGTTGATGGGGGGGAGGAGAGGAGAAGGAGGGAGGAGGAAGGAGGAGAGGGGGGGTGGGGGGTTCTGTGTAACCAGATGTGTCCCCCAGCAGTCTAAGCCTATAGCAGCGTAGCTATAAAATGGTTCAGAGCTACCTGAACCAGCCCTAACTAAAAGCCCTGTCATGAAGGATGGTCTTAAGCCTAGACTTAAATGTAGTTAGAGTGTCTGCCTCTTTGACCCATGGAGAGAGCTGGTTCCACAGTAAAGGAGCCCGGTAACTGAAGGCTCTACCTCCCAGTCTGTTTTTAGAGATACTGGGAGTCACTAACAGACCTGCATTCTGGGAGCGGAGTGCTCTGGTCGGACAGTAAGGAATGATTAGTTCTTTCAGATAGGATAGAGCTTTATCATTAAGAGCCTTATAAGTCAGCAGAAGGATTTTGAAGTCTATTCTAAATCCTACAGGAAGCCAGTGGAGAGAAGCTAAAGTGGGAGAGATGTGCTCTCACTTCCTAACTCCTGTCACAACCCTCGCTGCGGCGTTCTGGACCAACTGGAGACTCTTCAGAGAGTTTTTGGACATCCTGACAGGAGAGAGTTACAGTCCAACCAAGAAGTGATAAAAATGCATGCACCAGTTTCTCAGCATCACTCTGGGAAAGGATATTCCTAATCTTAGCGATACTACGCAGGTGGAAGAAGGCGGTCCTTACAAGTTACCTCGTTGTAAAGGTGACTTATCAGGATTCCAATTGTATAAAATACAACACCAATTGGTTTTTACCAAGGGTGATTGACTGAAATAATGTTTCCAAACTTTTTTGATGAGTTTATGTAATAATGGACATTTTCAGGTGCAATTAGATGTTACAATATATTTCATTCATTGATCTTATCTTTTTTTTTCTCTGTTTAGAAAGTCATGCTGCAGTTTGTCGAAGTGAACACAAATTGAACCTGAAGAAGAAGTTCCAGTGTGTGTTTGAGGGGATCTCTAAAGCAGGAAACCCAACCCTTCTGAACCAGATCTACACAGAGCTCTACATCACAGAGGGAGGGACTGGAGGGGTCAATGATGAACATGAGGTCAGACAGATTGAAACAGTGTCCAGGAAACCAGACAGACCAGAAACAACCATCAGACAAGAAGACATCTTTAAAGCCCCACCAGGAAGGAACCGACCAATCAGAACAGTGATGACAAAGGGAGTGGCTGGCATTGGGAAAACAGTCTTAACACAGAAGTTCACTCTGGACTGGGCTGAAGACAAAACCAACCAGGACATAGACTTCACATTTCCCTTCACCTTCAGAGAGCTGAATGTGCTGAAAGAGAAAAAGTTCAGCTTGGTGGAACTTGTTCATCACTTCTTCTCTGAAACCAAAGAAGCAGGAATCTGCAGGTTTGATCAGTTCCAGGTCGTCTTCATCTTTGACGGTCTGGACGAGTGTCGACTTCCTTTGGACTTCCACAACACTGAGATCCTGACTGATGTGACAGAGTCCACCTCAGTCAACGTGCTGCTGACCAACCTCATCAGGCGGAAACTGCTTCCCTCTGCTCGCCTCTGGATAACCACACGACCTGCAGCAGCCAATCAGATCCCTCCTCAGTGTGTTGACATGGTGACAGAGGTCAGAGGGTTCACTGACCCACAGAAGGAGGAGTACTTCAGGAAGAGGTTCAGAAAGAAGCAGCAGGCCAGAGAGATCATCTCCCACACCAAGACCTCACGAAGCCTCCACATCATGTGCCACATCCCAGTCTTCTGCTGGATCACTGCTACAGTTCTGGAGGAGCTGTTGAAGACCAGAGAGGGAGGAGAGCTGCCCAAGACCCTGACTGAGATGTACATCCACTTCCTAGTGGTTCAGGCCAAAGTGAAGAAGGTCAAGTATGATGGAGGAACTGAGACAGATCCACACTGGAGTCCAGAGAGCACAAGGATGATTGAGTCTCTGGGAAAACTGGCTTTTGAGCAGCTGCAGAAAGGAAACCTGATCTTCTATGAATCAGACCTGACAGAGTGTGGCATCGATATCAGAGCAGCCTCAGTGTACTCAGGAGTGTTCACACAGATCTTTAAAGAGGAGAGAGGCCTGTATCAGGTCCAGGACAAGGTGTTCTGCTTCGTCCATCTGAGTGTTCAGGAGTTTCTGGCTGCTCTTCATGTCCATCTGACCTTCATCAAATCTGGAGTCAGCCTGATGTCACAAAAACATACATTGTTCTGGTGGTCTAAAGTCTTGAGAGAAAAACCTGAATTAAAATCTTTCTACCAGAGCGCTGTGGACGAGGCCTTACAGAGTCCAAATGGACACCTGGACTTGTTCCTTCGCTTCCTCCTGGGTCTTTCACTGGAGACCAATCAGACTCTCCTACGAGGTCTAATGTCAAAGACAGGAAGTAGCTCACAAAACAAAACAAAAATCATCCAGTACATCAAGAAAAAGATCAGTGAGAATTTGTCTGCAGAGAAAAGCATCAACCTATTTCACTGTCTGAATGAACTGAATGATCGTTCTCTAGTGGAGGAGATCCAACAGTCCCTGAGATCAGGACGTCTCTCCAGAGATGAAATGTCTCCTGCTCAATGGTCGGCTCTGGGCTTCATCTTACTGTCATCAGGAAAAGATCTAGATGAGTTTGACCTGAAGAAATACTCTGCTTCAGAGGAGGCTCTTCTGAGGCTGCTGCCATTGGTCAAAGCCTCTAACAAAGCTCTGTAAGTGCACATATATCCATTTGGATTAACTTTTTGTCTTTTGTCAGGTCAAACCTTTAACCTTTTGTATTTTTCTCCTTTCAGGGTGAGTGGTTGTAACCTCTCAAAAAGAAGTTGTGAAGCTCTGTCCTCAGTCCTCAGCTCCCAGTCCTCTAGCCTGAGGCACCTGGACCTGAGAGACAATGACCTGCAGGACTCAGGAGTGAAGCTGTTGTCTGTTGGACTGAAGAGTCCATGCTGTAGACTGGAGACTCTTAGGTAGGGTGAATTTATTATTATTATTAATACATTTTATTTAGAGGTGCCTTTCATGACACTCAAGGTCACCAGTCACCTTACAATTAAAAAAGACAATGTGAAAGAACACTTCAATAATAAAACAAATCTGTAATAAGACAATCTAATCAAGTAAAAGCAGAACTGAAGTCAAACAAATCAGAAATCTGCAGCAGCAAAGGTCAACAATGAAAAATGCACAGAGTGAACACAGAGTTAGAGGGAGTAGGCCTGTTTAAAAAGGTGGGTTTACAGACAGGATTTTAACCTGGAAAATAAGGTCAATGTTCCTAATGTTGGGGGGAGAGAGTTCCAGAGACGGGGCGCAGAGCAGCTGAAGGTTCGGACCCCATGGTGGACAGACGGGCAAGAGGAACAATGAGGCTTATAGACGAGGCTGAGTGTCCGGGAAGGGATGTTTATGTGGAGGAGGTCCGAGAGGTATGGGGTAGTGAGGTTATGTATGGCCTTGAAGGTGTGGGGCAGAATTTTAAAGTCCATGTGGAATTTGACCAGAAGCCAGTGAAGCTGTTGCAGAACAGGTGTGATGTGATGGATGAATGGAGTCCTGATGATGATGTGGGTGGCAGAGTTCTGGACCAATTGGAGCATATGGATGGACTTGTGGGGGAGACCGAAGAGAAGGGAGTTGCACTAATCCATATGGGATGTGACCAGAGGGTGGACCAGGATGGCAGTGGTGATGGGAGTAAGGGATGGACTGAACAAGGCTTCATGTATTTTTTTATGATCTTGCATTGAATGAGGGGTAATTATAAAGTGAGAAGGTTTGCAGAGTTGCAGACACCAATAATGTAATATTTTACAACACACAACTCTGATTCAGCCTCTCTCTCTCTCACTGTCTCTGCGTGTCTATGTCTGCTCAGTCTGTCAGGTTGTCAGGTCTCAGAGGAAGGCTGTTCTTCTCTGGCCTCAGCTCTGAGATCCAACCCCTCCCATCTGAGAGAGCTGGACCTGAGCTACAATCATCCAGGATACTCAGGAGTGAAGCTGCTGTCTGCTGGACTGGAGGATCCACACTGGAGACTGGACTCTCTCAGGTATGGACAGATGGACAGACAACAGCAGCTCTCACACTATCTGTGTCTCTAATGGTGCGTTCACACCAAAAGCCTTGGGAGTGTTGTGGCGGCCAGATGTCATCAGAGGTGGCAAAAGTACTCATATTCTGTACTTAAGTAGAAGTACAGATACACGCCTAGAAGTACAGATACGCGCCTGTAGTTGCTCTGGATAGGGCATCAGCAAGGACTAGGTGTTTACCTGGAGTATATATCAGTTCAAAATCATACCTCTGCATCTTCATCATTAACCGCTGAATCCATGGAGACATTTCATTCAGATTCTTTTTGATGATGGCGACCAGCGGTCGATGATCAGTTTCGACTGTGAAAGACGGCAGGCCGTACACGTAGCTATGAAACCGCTCCAAACTATACGCCAGTCCCAAACATTCTTTTTCGATCTGAGCGTATCGGCATTCAGTTTTTGTCATAGCCCGAGATGCATAGGCTACCGGTTTCCAGTGCTCACCCTCAGCCTGGAGTAGAACGGCACCAATACCATCTTTGGAAGCATCTGTAGACACTTTTATCCTCTTCGTGTGGTCATAAAATGACAACACAGGTGCTGTGCTCAGTGTGTTCTTGAGTTTTTGCCACTCATGCTCATGTTTCACTGTCCATTTAAACTCACAGTCCCTGTGCAGAAGCTCTCGTATGCATGATGTCTTTGCTGTCAGATTGGGAATGAATTTACCTATGAAATTCACCATCCCCATGATGCGTAGCACCCCTGTCTTGTCTGTGGGCCTTGGCATGTTCTGTATTGCATGTATTTTGTCTTTATCTGGTTGGACACCACATGCAGACAGCTTGTCTCCCAGGAAGAGGATCTCTTGAACGCCAAACTCACATTTACTCTTGTTGAGTTTCAGCAGGGCCGGCCCTGTACATCTGGGGGCCCTAAGCAGGATAAAATTGGGGGCCCTGCCTCACAGTGTATATGTACCATCAAATATTCATAAAACCAGCTACCGTATGCAACCCTTGCATATTTTATTGTACCTCTATCAACATGATGGCGAGCATATATTTTATTACTAATTAGAGTCACTGAAACACTTAAAGCTGTCTAATTGCACTTGTCATTTTTTCTTCTACTTTGTTTTTGTCTGAATGTTAATGTTAATATTGTGAATGGCAATAGGTGGCTCCAAACCTGCAGTATTAAATCACTACTTTTGATATAGCAGAAAGATAAAAGATTCTACAAAAGATTACAGTTTGAACAGATTTATTTTCTTTAAATTATCTGTACAGCTAAATTCTAGAACCCTTAAAACAAAACTTAAGTTGAGAAGAAGATAGAGGATGTTGGTTGGTCAGCAGCATCATCAGCAGTAACCATTGGAGCTGTGGAGAAGATTAGTAGAATTTTTTTAGCCACTTGTGTACACACAATTTAATTTTCCAACAGAGATAAACATATTGTGGCAACAAACAAGAAACTTACCAACTGTATGACTGGAACCAGCCACAGGGGATGAGGATGTGGCAACATGACATATCTAATCAGCCATTAATAAATGGGTGATTGATCCTTTATCCCCTCACAGGAAAACAGCTGTTATCTTTTCACTGTAAACAGACCTTAAAATCAGCCAGGACATGTTAACTGCAGCAGGCTGGTATGTAGCAGCTAGCCAGCTAAGTGAGCTAACACAAGCACCGACATGTTTTTCGGCTAAACGTACATCTAGTAAACATAACATTAATTAGCCTTACCTTGTCCTTGTTTTTTTTTCATCCTCGACCTTCTTCTTTTTCCTATTTTCCGCATCTGACGGATATATCCTTTAGGACATCGTCGCTTTCCAAAAGCCAATCACCTCCTCGCAAATCGCGATCTCAGTGAGTGAGGGAGGGAGGGGGCCAGGGGAGAGAGAGGGGGGGAAGGGGTGGTGCGCGCTCGTTACCGGAGAACGGCCACAGTCTGCGTTACGTTTACGTATGCGTGTCACGGTCATTGTTGCCAGTTGGGTCAAGGGTTACATGTTGCCGTTGTCAGAGACGGTTAGACAAATGATTGAGCAAAGTTTGGGGGCCCCCTAGTGGCTGCGGGGCCCTAAGCAGCTGCTTAGTTCGCTTATAGGGAGGGCCGGCTCTGAGTTTCAGTCCATACTTTTGTATGCGTTCCATAACTCTGTTCAGCCTCTCGTTGTGCTCTTGGGCTGTGGACCCCCATATGATGATGTCATCAATGTAGACTCGAACTCCATCCAAGCCCTCGATGATCTGCTCCATCGCTCTGTGAAATATTTCAGGTGCTGACTTGATTCCAAAAGGCAGTCTGAGAAAGCAGTGTCTGCCGAAGGGCGTATTAAAGGTACAGTACTTGGTGCTGCTTTCATCCAGTTTCAGCTGCCAGAAGCCTTGTGAGGCGTCAAGCTTTGTGAAGTAGTTGGCACCTGACATTTCAGTGATGATCTCTTCACGTGAAGGTATTTGATAATGTTCACGCTTTATGCTCTAATTTAAGTCTTTAGGGTCCATACATATTCTCAACTCACCATTCTTTTTCTTTGTGATGACCAATGAGTTGACCCAGTCTGTAGGCTCATTAACCTTTTTGATCACTCCTAGCTTGATCATTCTGTCGAGTTCTTTCTTTAGGCAGTCTTTCAGTGGCGCCGGAACTCTGCGTGCTGCATGCACAACTGGTTGGGCTCCTTCTTTCATCTGTATTTTATATGTGAAGGGCAAAACACCAAAACCCTTGAAAACATCTGAAAAGTTCTGAACAATTGTGTCCATAGAGTCATTTGTTGGGTTTATGGTTGGGATGATGCGATACACTCTTTTCACTTCACTTTCGCTCTGTCACCAAGAAGTGATTCACGTCCTTCATTCACAACAAAGAAGAATAGGTGGTGCACTTTTCCTTTAACTGTGATACTCAACCTGCATGTGCCCAAACATTTGATTGGCCGCCCATTGTAGTCTTTCAGTCCAGATTCTTTTCTTTTTATTTGTGGCTTATTTTTCATTGCCTTTACATCACACATGCTTATGAGATTTGCTTTCGCACCAGTGTCCAATCTCATGGTGACCACAGTCCCATTTATCATTAGAGGAGCTATCCACTTATCTTCTTTAGTGACATCATTTACATTGTCTGGTTTATTTATTTGTTCACTTTCACAATTCACCATTCCAACAAAGAACGTGTCACTTAGATCAGGCTCGTCTATTAAGTTTACAGTTTTTCATTTCTTCCACTCTTTCCGTTTGGAGAAGCATTGTTTAGCAAAATGATTCTTGCCTTGGCAAGTAGAGCATTGCTTACCAAATGCTGGACACTGTCTATGCTTGTGCTGTGAGCCGCAGCGCTTGCAGTTTATCATCACGTCCTCCGACTGCTGTGCAGGCCGGGTCTGTGTGTGGCGTCTCCGCTGATACGACACTGCTCCAACCGCTGCCGCGCTGTCGCTCTGCGCCGAGGCGACTGCAGACATCTCGCCGAACGTCCTCACGTGCCTTTGGGACAGCTCACTCGCCTGGCAGATCTTAATGGCTCCTGCCAGCGTCAGCTCCATCTCTCGTAGTAGCCTCTCTCTGACCTTTTTATCCTCCACGCCGAATATGATCTGGTCCCGGATCATGGAGTCCGTCAGCGTTGCGAAGTTGCAGGACTGCGCCTTTAGCCGCAAGTCCGTCAGGAAGCTATCAAATGGTTCATGTTGCCGCTGTGTACGAGACCGAAACACGTACCTCTCGTACGTCTCGTTCTTCTTCGGAGAACAGTGAGTATTGTAGTATATTATCCACCTCAACTCTTTTCTTTAATGTCTTGTATTATCTTATGTTCTTCTTTGTGTATTTACTAGAATAAATAAATGTGTAGACTAATGCCCTGCTTCACAGGTTCTTATATTTAGCACAGAAAGAATCTGTCTTGTCAGGTATCTTGAGACATGTGTTTCTTGTCTATTGCCCTCCTTTGGTGGGTTGTAGTTTCTGGGGACACTGGACACTGTCTATTCTTAAGTTAGCTTGGTCAAGAGGTTAAATGTCAGAAAGCTAAGGATAAATTCTGTTTTTAGATCTTGTCTTTGTCTGACCATCCTGGTCAGTTATGTCCTTCTGTGGGAGAAGGTGGAGTTTTAGAAAACGTATATAAGGTTTGAGATTTCAGGCCAAGAGAGAGTCATCTCAATTCTTGGCACCAGAGATGCTCCACGATTCGGCATTTTTGTACACTGTTCTTCTTCTTGTAATAAACTCTTTTTGAATGCAAGAAAAGACGTGTCGGCGGTGATCCCTTCTCTTCATCAACACATCAATATACCACAGTATCAAACTTACTAAGCACTACATCCAACTTTTCATTATCTTCAGGACTGTCAAACACGAACGTGTTAAATACTTCTATGGCCTGTGGCCCTGCTATCGTTAGCAGCAGCGCTACCTTTCTTGCTTCCGGCTTAGCCTCGAGTCCCATAGCAGCAACATAAAGGTGAAACCGCTGTTTGAAGGTGCGCCAGTTCTCGTCGACATTCCCCGTTAGTTTCAAACTTTCCGGTGGTTTCAAATCCATGTCGCCCATTCGAGTTTACTCCTGGTACCATGTCATGTTCGTGTTCCAAGGATGAGGCCGTGTTGATAGCAAGTAACTTAGTTTAATGTCTCACGTTCTCAACAACATACATGTGGCTCCATGCAGTCTTGCTCTACTCTGTTATATGGTACGGTAAGCTGACCACTAACCAGTACTGCCGCCTAGCGGTCAAACATGTAATAACATCCAATCATAACAGACGCGCGTCGGAGCGTTGAGAGGCGTCAAATTAGAAGATGAGAGAAGTTCAACTTTATGCAAATGAGGAGCGTCACCGCCACAGCGGCAGCCAGTTGCAGACCGGGAGTCTCACAGCGGGAGAAATTGAGAGCGCCTGACTGGACACATCTTCCGCGCTGCTTGAAAGTCCCGCCCCTTTGGCCGCCGGCCGCTGGAGCTGGCAGCTGGTGAACAGAGAGTTGAGAGCGTCTGCTGCCCATGCTGCTGACGCTTTTGGTGTGAACGCACCGAAAGGCTAACTATCCTGACGTTGTTTCCTCCTCCAGGGTGGACCACTGTGGACCTCAGAGACTGAGACCTGGTGTGTTGAAATGTGAGTGTGTTTTAATTTGTTTTAAATTTGATTAATGAGAACATAGCTGCACATGTTTCACTCTATCTTTACATTATCTAAAGGTACGAAGTCTAATTTCTCCAGAGTTTCATTCAGGATTCAGCTTTTGTTTTTGTCAGTGTGGGTGGAAAGATGTTAGAATTCAATCGTCGTAAAGGTCTGCACCAGGGGCCGCCCACAGCCCAGGCCAGGACGCCTCCACCCAGGTACCCACCCACCAGTGAGGGGCCCAAAAGCGGTAAAGCACTGCCATAGACCCCCCAAGCCCAGCTGATGTTCGCCACGTGACAGAAACATCCCAGACACAGCCGAACGCATGGTTGGATTATTATTTCGGATTGCGTGCTAGTCAAACATATTGTGAGCTGTTTATTGATGGCCTTTATTGTTTGGTTTATTGCAGAATCACACCCACAACCACATACATAGCCTACACAGCATACACATCCTTCTGTGTATGCTGTGTTGGATTAAAGCACCATAAAAAGGATTGACTGTCTCCTGCTTCATTTCACCTAAGTCTTGGGGGGAACTTTAGACTGCATTCTAACAGACGCACACTTGCGTTTACAAATCAGAGACGCCAGTCTGCTAGCTTTAAGTCTCCATCATAAATAGTAATGAGCTGAATAACCTTATAACCATATTAAAAAGAACAGACCAAACCCTTCTAAAGAAACTTTTTGGGATTTCTGATTTGACCAGCTGCCAGGATTGTGATCATGAGGAGAATAAAGAAATGTGGTGGTCTTTTATTTTCTTTTTAGAATAAAGAACACTTTACAAAAGTAGTCAGTAGGGGGTGGTATGTAGCAGCATTACAGCGCCATGTGCTCCACACAGGCCTGGAGTATGTACTACAGTGTTTTGGGTCGTAAGCAGTGGATCCGTGTGGACGCAGATATTTCTTGAAATTATGCCGTGTTGATTGAGATTTTTTTTAACAAACAAAAAAATATATAATTTTTGGTGAAGCCCGCGTATCTGTATGGACATGGCCACAGAGTTTTCACAAAACCTGATTTCTGAAACGGGGCCCAGGGCTACAGTAATGGCACGGCAGTAAACAACTGTATCATCAGCATAGAAATGTAAAGAGTGAAATAAAGTCTGTCCACCATAGTGACTGAGATCCATGTAAACTCACAGCTTTACAATTCTTAAGAAAACAACAAGTTTTCATATTTCTGTCTTTGTGCACACAGGTTTGTGCATCTGAGCCCCTGGTTGGTTAAAATAAGTTGAGCCTCAGTCCTCTGACTGGATTTTCACCAACACCGAGTTCAGCTCTTTGCAGCTTTTGGACCAAACCATCCAGACTGTTGTGAAACTTGTTTGTAACAGTCGACACTGAAATTTGTTGTCAGAGATGTGAACTTCGCACTGAGTGTGAGCTCTTTGATGGAGGAGATCACAGTTTTAGAAAGCAGATGGTTCACAGCTTCTTTGTGCTGCAGATCAGGATTTGTAATTTGTAATTATTTATTTATTTAGAAGTCAGGACAATGCACATTAACCCTTTGATGCACAACATGGGTCTAAATAGACCCGAGTGAGTTTTTTTGTGCTATATCTTTGCGAAAAATTTATTTCATCATATAGAATTCCAGGTATTCCTCAATTAACTTGTTTTTGATCATAATACATCCTTATTTTATTTTTTACTTTTTCACTTTTTTAATAAAAACACATTTTGTATCACTACCCCTCTAATGCGCAACATGGGTCTAAAATGACCCACATTCATTTCCAATGTGATTTCATGCTGAGTGATAGTTTCTTTGTTGTAACTTTTGAAATCTATCTATTTTATGATTGAATGTTCCAAGTATTATTTAATATCTTGTTTTTTATTAGTGGGGTCATTATTTCCATTTTTCATTTCTTACTTGTGAACAAAAATGTCTCAGTGAGTGGACCAGTTGAAAAAACAAGTATAGCAAGAATACTTTAATTTTAGCATTCCCTCACTATCTATACCAACAACAGACCATTGTTTCCTTGATTACAATAATGACTAGTCATTACTTGTCCTTTTTCCCCATTAATAGCTCTGTTGATATATTCTACTGTGGTCAACAGCTAGCCATAGTTTATTCTATCTGAGTAGGCTATTGTGTTATATCTTTGAAATCACTACACAGTATTTATCATTTTCTTCAGTAAATATTCTTTTTTAAGCACATATAATCATATTTACTTGTTTTACAATTATTCCAATTTACCTAAAGAAACATTTGATGACTCATTAAAGATAACTGTGCATAATTGATAAGGTTTTAGTTACCTTGAATAAGTAGCTACATTACTTGTCATAAAGGGAAATACCTTAATATTAGCAAGTTAGCTAACTGTTAACATGATAACATGTTCTAGCTGGTGTCTACAATAGAATAATATTCTATTGTAGACACCAGCTAGAACATGTCAACAGCTACCTAGCTAGCTAGCTGGTGACATGTTCTACTGTAGTTATGTAACCCCAGTCCCATGTAGCTAGGAAATACTGACTAATTGGGGTGTTGTAGTACAGTGGGACGGGGCCTGAGTTCGTCTAAAGATGGCGCTACCTGTGATAACTGTGATAGTGAAATAAAATAACTTGGCGGTGCCTCCAATAACTTTTAAGAAGTAAACACAAAATTTGGTACTTCCCCTTTAAATAATAAAAGTTCACTTTAACCTCATTTATATTTATCCAAACAGTATTACCCTTATAATTACAACACAGGATTTAGTTGAAATAACAAAAATATTTATTACAATGTTACGAATTGGATTTAGAATTTAGTTAACCAGTTCACTGTTGACCTTTAAGTATGCATTGATAACAGTATTCAAAACTCTCATATAATACACTGGAAGTTTGATACACAAATGACCACTGTTAACCCACTGAGAGAATGTAATCAAAGTGACCAGGTCAATTCAAGTGTCCACAGCCCACACTCACACACACATTCACACAGGGCTATTAAATGTAAATGAAAATAAAAAACGTTGCAGGCCCGTTCGATGCTTGTGAGCGTGGAGGCCGGAAACGAATGGCCACTTCACTGGGTTTTAACCAGCACAAACAAACAAGAAAGCACGTGCAATGTGTTAGTGTACTCACGAATCCTCACAGTCAGAGATGGAGATGGGGGGAAAAGGGGCAAAGGCAAGGTGCAGTTTCAGCGGCAAGGGGACGGAGCGTGCAGCAACACGGTGCGGAGAAACCACGCTCAAGTACAGCAGCTACAGTCTCTCTCCACGGTCCAGGGCTCTCCCGGTCCTCACTCTCTCCCTCTTATGGCTAATGTCCGGTCCTGAATCACACAATTCCTCTTAGTAAATAAGCAATAGGCCTATTCATGGCGAAAAACCCACAGAACGTATCACACAAAATAGCAATTGCTAACAACAATGCAGAATAAACAGTGTGAAGGCCTATGAGGAGGCTAAGCTAAAAGCTAGCGGCGATTAGCGATTTGGCTCGTTTTATACACGTTACAGATAAACAACAGCACCGAGCACATTAAAACACATGAATTTACCTCTGGCAGCTTCACAGAGTTCACACACATCGACCACAGGACGACTCTCCGTCAGTCTTGGAAGTTAGGAGTGTTTTTACTTTTACAAGTTAACAGCTATCCAACTCGGACGCCGATAAAAGCAGGCTCTGCTACCGCTAACTTTGCTGCGGCACGTAGGTGACGCTAAGTCCCTCCTACCTGAGCAAGGTGAGGACAGGATTGGCTCTACAGACATACAAAGATGGGAGAATAAAATAAAAGATGCTTCACTACCCCACAACAATCGAGGTCTCCTTGTGCTGACATTACCCATGAATGATTTTTAAGACAACACCACTCTTTTATCTCTGACTTGTGACTGTATATAACATGGCTGTTTAACATTTTATAATCCAACATTTTTAACATATTTACACTTCATGAACTATTAAGTATTACCAATACAAACATTTTAATATCTGTATATGAATGAATGAAATTAATAGCCACAGGGCTACAATCTCCCCTTTCTAAAGGGTGTTGATGTCCTCATCACACTAGTTTACATCTGTCACGTCCGGTATGTCAATATCAATGTCTGGCATGTATGCTACAGACTAGGGTCATAAATATGTGTTTTTGTCATTATACATTATCCCAACTTTGATAAAGCACTGGGGAGTCTCTTTTAATAGTAATCCTCAATCCCCTATGTACAACTACAATAGGTTCATTGGTGGAATGGCCAGGTCTATCATAGCTTAACCGCACGACGGGTTTCACTTGTCTTCGGGCGGGACGGTTACAACCAGACTCGGCACTACTTTGGGACTGACTAGTAGAGGGGAGCTCTCCCCCTTCTAGACCTGTGTGCACCACAGTGTCCTTTGGCAGTTGCTGAATTTGCTCTGTATCTTGTCCTTCCGAGATTTCATCCACATCCTCCTCAGTATCCACATCAATGTCCTCTTCAACAATGTTATGCTGAGTTAGTGCATTTTCCAGGGGAACATCTCCGCTCAGGTGATCCGCCAGCAGATCAAGGGCCAGTAAGATGTCCTCCCTCCGGTCAGCAGGTAGGTTCCAATGTTCTTCCTCGTCTTCCGAGGGTTCTTCCTGATTTGGATTTTCAATTGACTGTTTATTTTGATGCAATCGTGTCACCGGCCTCTGTGGTGGCCGCTCCACCTCCAAATCTGAGGGAAACCTGACCAGATACCCTATGGGTAAAAGGTGGTCCCTATGCAGGGTCTTGACCACGCCTCTTCCCTTTTCAGGTTTTACTCTGTACACAGGTAAGTCTGGTAATTTTTCGACAACAACGTAAGGGTCAGAATGCCATTTGTCGCCAAGCTTGTGCTTTCCAGGCAAGCCCAAAGCTCGGACGAGCACGCGATCCCCTTTCTCCAACACTTGGTCTCTCACTCTGTTGTCATAATACCTCTTGTTTTTGTCATGTGACTTATTAGCAACTGTCACTGCTAACTCGTATGCCCTTTTCAGGTCACTTTTCAGCTTGTCAACATAATGTAAGTAGTCACTACAGTCGTCTCCATCAGGAGAAGTTCCAAAACACAGATCAATGGGCAGACGAGCCTCACGCCCAAACATCAAGCAGTATGGAGAGTAACCCGTTGCATCGTTACGGGTACAGTTGTAGGCGTGGACGAGCGAACTGACATACTGGCTCCATTTTTGTTTTTGACTGGGTTGGAGAGTACCGAGCATAGACAAGAGCGTTCGGTTGAAACGCTCTGGCTGCGGGTCACCTTGGGGGTGATATGGACTCGTTCTGGATTTTTTGATGCCTAACATTCCCAAGAGCTCTTTGATGAGACGGCTCTCGAAGTCACGTCCTTGGTCAGAATGAATTCTGGACGGCAGGCCATAATGCACGAAAAATCTCTCGACCAGCACCTTGGCGACGGTGGTTGCTCTTTGATCTTTTGTCACATAAGCCTGTGCATATCGGGTAAAGTGGTCTGTTACCACAAGAACGTTGGTCATACCCTTTGAATCAGGCTCTATAGACAGAAAGTCTATACACACCAAGTCGAGGGGACCACTGCTGGTTATCTGTTTCAAGGGTGCGGCCCTGTGAGGTAACGTTTTACGAGCAACACACCGGCCACAGTTTTTGATGTACTGGGAAATGTCAGAGGCCATTTTGGGCCAATAAAATCGATCTTTCACCAGGTCAGTGATGCGGTCAACTCCCAGATGGCCAGAATCATCATGAACAGACTTAAGCACTCTAAGACGGTGTTTACTGGGGAGGACTAGTTGGAAAATCTGGCCGCTCAACGGTCTGGTGGTTTTCCTGTACAACAGGCCTGACTTTATCAGAAGCCTGCTGCTTTCTCGTTGCAGCAAAGCAACATCTGGAGTGTGGCTTTGGGAGGTCGGGGGCCAGACTCCACTTTGTACAGCTTGTTTGGCGACACCGATGTCTGGGTCTCCGTCTTGCGCTTTGCGCAGCTCCTCGTTGCTTAGCTGTTCCAAAGAACTCACCCCGAGCTGAGTGGATAAAGCATAAGCAGGGGGAATGACAGTTGGGGGAACTCCCAATTGGTCTATGAGACGGTTGGGCAGTTTAGATGATTGAGTGACACTAAAGGGGCGACAGAGAGCCTTAACACCTGATTGAGGGATGTGTCTCCATCCGTCGTCCTCTTCCATGTCGGCATCCAGCCAGTCGGCATCCACATTTTCTCTGCCAGGATTATACTTAATGTCAAAGTCGTAGGTAGTTAAGTTAGCCAACCACCTATGGCCAGTAGCGTTCAACTTCGCCGTGGTGAGAACATAGGTGAGCGGGTTGTTGTCGGTTCTCACCGTGAATCTGGCACCATAGAGGTAATCGTGGAACTTATCCACCACGGCCCACTTCAAAGCCAGAAATTCAAGTTGGTGGATAGGGTAGTTTTTCTCTGCTTGGCATAGCTTACGGCTAGCAAATGCCACAGGTCGCAACCCTTCAGGGTATTCTTGATTGAGGACCGCCCCAAGCCCGTCCATGCTGGCATCCACATGTAGGATGTAAGGCTTTGTTGCATCGGCAAAAGCCAACACTGGAGCACTGGTAAGACATTGGATGATTTGGCGAAAAGCGTCCGCACATGCTGGGGTCCAGCGCTTGCCAAAGGGCTCAGAGGGTCGAAAATAGTCATGAACATCGGACTTGGCAGGGTTCTTCCCCTTCCTTACAGGAGGGTATCCCTTCGTTAAGTCAGTAAGAGGGCGAACTATGGCTGAGTAGTTCTTGATGAACTTGCGATAATAACCGCAGAACCCCAGAAATGACTGCAGCGACTTCAAGTGGGTAGGTGGCTGCCACTGGGCTACAGCCTTGATCTTGTCGGGGTCAGTTGCAATACCGGCTGCGGACACTATATGCCCCACGTACTTTACTTCCGGCTGGCAAAACTGGCACTTGTCCAGTGAAAGTTTCAAGCCGACCTCTGCCAGTCGGTCAAGTACGCGCAGAAGACGTTCTTCGTGTTCTTCCAGGGTGCGACCAAACACGATGAGGTCGTCGAGGTAAACGAGACACTGAAGCAGGTTCATATCTCCCACTGCCTTTTCCATCAATCGCTGGAACGTGGCAGGGGCCCCGGTGATGCCCTGGGGCATCCGCTCAAACTGGTAAAACCCAAGCGGGCATATGAACGCTGTTTTTTCCTTGTCCCCCTCGGACATTGCGATTTGATAATAGCCAGAGCGAAGATCAAGCACAGAAAACCAACGGCTTCCCGTGAGGCTGGCCAAAGCATCATCGATCCGAGGAAGGGTTTATTGGTCAGGTATGGTCTTCAGATTAAGGGTGCGATAGTCAATGCACATTCTTATCTTACCATTCTTCTTCCTAGCTATCACTATGGGAGAAGCGTACGGGCTGCGTGATTCTTTGATGATCCCTGCAGCAAGGAGCTCCTGTAGATGTTTGCGGACATCATCGATTTCTGCTGGAGCAAGACGTCTGACTCTCTCTCTAAAGGGGCTAGGGTCTTTCAGCCTAATACAGTGCTCCACTCCTTTCGCCAAACCCACATCCCACTCAGACAAGGAGAAAACCTCAGGCCGATCAGCCAATTTTTGAGCCAGTCGGGTTCTCCAGTTCACTGGAATGGGAGAGTCACCAAAATTAAAGATAGCAGGGTCAAGTGTGCTAGATGGGGTCTCTACCTGCTGCAGCTGGGTGACAACTTCTGCTTTGTGCACATAAGCGATCACTGTGCCTTTGGGGATGGCTTTTGGTTTGGCAGACTCGTTTTTCAACAACACTGAAAATCTGTTGCAATCCATCTCTGCGGAGAGTAGGACGCAGGGGGGCATTAACACTCCAGCTGGAAGTGCTCCGTTGGAAGGAGTCTCTACCACGAGGATGCTATCTTCGATTTTCTCATTACATAACACTTTACAAATAGCTGAACGCTCACTACCAGGAGGTACAGTAAGAGGTCCAGGTCCACTCCACTTAACTACAGCCAGAGGATCACTACGAGGGAGGTGTGACTTAGACTGGGTAGGTAGCTGTGTAGCTACACGCATGGTTCGAGCTAGCTTGGGGTCACCATGAACCTCACTGGACTGCGGGGCATGACTGAATGCTCGGGCATTGGTGCCAACGATGAGTGGCAGCTTTTCAGGGCCATTACCTTCTGGGCAGACTAAAACAAGCACCACCTTAGGCTCACACTGATCAACATCTTCGAGAAACTGTATCTCAGCTGCAATGTAGCCTTTATATGGGTAACTAGCCTGACTTAGGCCCCATAACTCCAGGCTTGAGATGGAGTGAAGCGGTAGATGGGACAAATGCTTGTTGTAGTAGTCTTCAAAAACAATTGACACATTAGAGCCACCATCCATTAAAGCGTCACATGTGTGTCCTTCAATTATGACTTTCCCAATGCTAGACTCACCTACTAAACCTTTAGGGATGTCTGCTGGCGTGCTGAGCCCTAGGGAACTGCTGTTGAGTTGGCCTACATGTCCTATTTGCCCTGGGGAATTGGTTGGGGGACACTTTTGGTTTTGTCTGAGCTTTTGGTTGTTTCTGATTAGCTTGCTTATCACTTTGGAGGGGTTGTCAGGGCCACTGCAGTTTTTGGTGATGTGGCCATCCTCTCCACAGCGGTAACAAAATACACTCTGGCCATCGGTAGTGTTACTGCTTTTCCTAGGTTTAAAGGGCTGTTTTGCTCTAAACCTATGGGGGTCCCTTTCTCTGGGGGTCTCTTGCATGGCTGATTGCTCTCTGAGCTGATTTAACAGCTGCAAACTAGCCACTTGTTCCTTCAGTGACTGCACTTCAGGATCAACATGTAACACTGAGGGTTTCTCTTTGACTGATAGCTGCTGTACTTTAGCTTCTAAAGCTTTTACTTGGCTCTTAAGAACATCTACTTCAGCAGAATGGGCTGTACTGTCCTCTGCTGCACGTACTGTGTGTGCGCTTGTGGTGAGATTTCGTCTAGTAACCTTCTGATCTTCCTCTACTCTGATCTCGCTCAGTAACTCCATGAAAGAGGGAGGGTTCCTCAACCTCTCTTTAAGACGCAACTGGAGTAGCAGGATGTCTGATTCTGATGCTGCACCTCTCAATAGCTGCTCTGCCCGTGCACGGTCTCTGGACGTAGGAGGAAGGCCTCCTTTCTGAACAGCTTTGGACAACGCCTTTTCTAATCTCCTCAGATAATCTGATAGCCTCTCACCTGACTTTTGTTGCATGGATCTGAACGCAAAATAAAAATCTTCACCAGACTTGGTGATCCCAAATGCATTTTCCAAGGCTGCTAAATAATCTTCTGGACGCGCATCTGCATCATTGTATCGCACAGCCTGCATTATCTCAAATGCTGGACCTTTTACACTCTCAACAATCCTCTTCTTTTTCTCTTTTACAGAACCGTCACACTCATCCAGCATTACCTGTGCCTGCTCAAGCCAGTTTTCCAGGGTCTCCTCTCCTGCAGGTGTGGGCATCACTCCTGAAAACACACGTAACCTGCGGAAAGCGTTGTTTTCTGGTGGGGGTCGCATTGTTTTTTCCAGCAACTCTCCCACAGCACGAATGATGGAAGTTGGGTCTGACTGAGTGGGTGTGCTTTGCTCAAATAAGGGTTGGAGATCATTCAGTGATTTACCTTCACTTTGCAGCATCTTCAGCAACTTCAGGGTGAAGTCATCCGGCTGGGCGGTGGCACGTGTGAGAAGGGTCACTTTCCATGGGGTCCCACCATTAAGGGGGTAGATCTCAGGGGGAACTGTTTTAGGGTCAACTGGGTTTTGGCACTCACAGAGTATCATGTCTTGCTGTAGCTGTGAGACTGATATTTTAGCTTTATAGCGAACTCGGCCGAGGGCTTTTACAGCTTCCAGTGACTCTGTTATATCAGCTACAACTGCCTCTGTAGGTACATTACTCAGTATCAAAGCATTGGCTGGATCTACTTTTACATCATCACACCATTTCAGTAGCTCAGCTAGTAGCTCAGGGTTGGGTGAGTGAGTCATTATTGTATGTGAGTTTGATCTTCACTACTTAAATTTAGTTGGCCATACAGTGAACTAATCCCAGCGGTGCCTCCATTTATGTAACCCCAGTCCCATGTAGCTAGGAAATACTGACTAATTGGGGTGTTGTAGTACAGTGGGACGGGGCCTGAGTTCGTCTAAAGATGGCGCTACCTGTGATAACTGTGATAGTGAAATAAAATAACTTGGCGGTGCCTCCAATAACTTTTAAGAAGTAAACACAAAATTTGGTACTTCCCCTTTAAATAATAAAAGTTCACTTTAACCTCATTTATATTTATCCAAACAGTATTACCCTTATAATTACAACACAGGATTTAGTTGAAATAACAAAAATATTTATTACAATGTTACGAATTGGATTTAGAATTTAGTTAACCAGTTCACTGTTGACCTTTAAGTATGCATTGATAACAGTATTCAAAACTCTCATATAATACACTGGAAGTTTGATACACAAATGACCACTGTTAACCCACTGAGAGAATGTAATCAAAGTGACCAGGTCAATTCAAGCGTCCACAGCCCACACTCACACACACATTCACACAGGGCTATTAAATGTAAATGAAAATAAAAAACGTTGCAGGCCCGTTCGATGCTTGTGAGCGTGGAGGCCGGAAACGAATGGCCACTTCACTGGGTTTTAACCAGCACAAACAAACAAGAAAGCACGTGCAATGTGTTAGTGTACTCACGAATCCTCACAGTCAGAGATGGAGATGGGGGGAAAAGGGGCAAAGGCAAGGTGCAGTTTCAGCGGCAAGGGGACGGAGCGTGCAGCAACACGGTGCGGAGAAACCACGCTCAAGTACAGCAGCTACAGTCTCTCTCCACGGTCCAGGGCTCTCCCGGTCCTCACTCTCTCCCTCTTATGGCAAATGTCCGGTCCTGAATCACACAATTCCTCTTAGTAAATAAGCAATAGGCCTATTCATGGCGAAAAACCCACAGAACGTATCACACAAAATAGCAATTGCTAACAACAATGCAGAATAAACAGTGTGAAGGCCTATGAGGAGGCTAAGCTAAAAGCTATCGGCGATTAGCGATTCAGCTCGTTTTATACACGTTACAAATAAACAACAGCACCGAGCACATTAAAACACATGAATTTACCTCTGGCAGCTTCACAGAGTTCACACACATTGACCACAGGACGACTCTCCGTCAGTCTTGGAAGTTAGGAGTGTTTTTACTTTTACAAGTTAACAGCTATCCAACTCGGACGCCGATAAAAACAGGCTCTGCTACCGCTAACTTTGCTGCGGCACGTAGGTGACGCTAAGTCCCTCCTACCTGAGCAAGGTGAGGACAGGATTGGCTCTACAGACATACAAAGATGGGAGAATAAAATAAAAGATGCTTCACTACCCCACAACAATCGAGGTCTCCTTGTGCTGACATTACCCATGAATGATTTTTAAGACAACACCACTCTTTTATCTCTGACTTGTGACTGTATATAACATGGCTGTTTAACATTTTATAATCCAACATTTTTAACATATTTACACTTCATGAACTATTAAGTATTACCAATACAAACATTTTAATATCTGTATATGAATGAATGAAATTAATAGCCACAGGGCTACAGTTAACTAATACAGTAGAATGTAGAAATGTCAACAGCTAGCTAGCTAACTGGTCCACTCTCTGAGACTTTTTGTCTGTTTGTTCATAAAATAAGAAAGTAAAAATGGAAATAACACCATGTACTAATTAAAAACAAGATATTCAAATGATACTTGAAGGATTCAATCATAAAATATATTGATTTTAAAAGATACCACAAAGAAACACTCACCCAGCATGAATTCACATGGAAAATGAATGCGGGTCATTTTAGACCCATGTTGCGCATTAGAGGGGTTGTGCATATGTTGTGCATCAAAGGGTTAATAAAACATGTACCGTAGTACCTGTAAATGTGCCAGATTGTAGCCTGAGGGCTAATTTCCATCTGGAGTCCTCTAGGCAGGTTGGTGTTACAATACAGTACAAAAGGTCAGAATACATTTTAAGTAAGAAATAGCATCTTCAATAGGATCTTTCATTAGTGACACTCTATTCACTCCATCAGCCTCATCCTCAGGTCCACACCAGAAGAAAAGCACAACACCGTTGATGTTTGAATTATTCTTTTTCATTAAAGCAGAAGTAAGTGATATATTTGTGTTAATATAAGTCTTAAATAGTTGTATCTTCCGACAGCAATCACTTACATAGAGTGTTTGGACCGAAACACGGGTCTGTCAGTCACTCTGCTCTGCTCTGAGCCGAGGAGAAAACATTTATCGTATCCTACAGTTTTTATCCAATGAGGAGAGAGAACGGCATGCAGGGCTGTGTGTGCAGCCAAGGGACGCCGTGAATGTGGCGACGTAGGGACGAGGACTGTTATGGTGCGTTCAAGGAAACTCGTAGACTCGTGTTTTTCCGTCCTGTGAAGTTGTATCAGTTTGATCTGGTACGAGTTCACGGGTCGGAAGTTACGAGTGGCCGTTATAGTGACTTTCACAGGTAAAACAGGTCGGAAAAACACGAGTGTGTTGCCTGGAACGCTACAAAGTCGTAAGTCGTGACTTGAAGCTGTAATTTACGATTTCAAAAGCCTGCCTCGAACGCAGCATTAGCGAAAACGACCGGATCGCTTACTTCTGCTTTAATAGGGTAGGTGCTCAAGCTCTACTACAGATGTTACTGGTTCAAAATTGCGGGGTTTTTCCTGCAATGCAGGATCGCGTGAACGCGTGTCTTTTCACCACAACTGTTTTCCTCTAGGTGGCAGCACCGTACTAAATACTGCTCAGACGTTTTGGGGACAATGCTGACAGTCACACAATGTAGCCGCGATTAGGAGTGGCGCTGTTCATGATACAGAATACAAGAGGATGAAAGGAGAACTAGCTGCAGACAGTAAATAATATAGTAGCCTAGTTTTTCAATTACAAAATGTAACGACGGCAGCTACAGTAGACTATAGCCCACGTCTCACTCTCTTTTTTTGGTCATCTGTCTCGTCATCTCCAAAATGTGTTTTTAAAATGAGCCAACTACAGTACTGTGCAGTAGTGCCGCAGATTTCTCACTCCGCACCTTGTTTGAGAGTGCAGCTGGATGATTTCTTGTGAATGAACGGGTCTGTGTCACTTTGGGGCTGGGCGATAAAACATAGGATAAATAACTTTCCCTCGATAGAAGACGCGGCCGATACAAAGTCGATAGGTTTCATTCATCCATTTTTTGACAGACAACACAAACAGCCAGTGATAATGAGAGTGGTGACACCATCAGGCATGCAGCCGGCCTGGACTTTTTATTTTTAATTATGAAGGATCATCTGCGCAAGGCATCAACAAAACACGGCGTAACACACGCGGCTGTATGGGACAGGCTTTTATTTAATTCAGAACAAACCGCTTAGCAAAAATGGAAAATATAGTCTATAATAATTAATTGATTTGTTGTTTGGCCACTGTTTGAAAATAACCCGAATTATGAGCAAATAATCTGATCCAGAGCAGCAGTCATAATCAGACTTCTTCTAAATAAACCTAAACATTCAATAACTGGGTCAGGTCGGACCATGGGGTTTTTTTTTTCTCTTCTTCTTCACAGGAGAAAATGAGGTGCGCTGTGCTCACGGACGCGTTGATGTTTTGTGATTTATCTGCTGCCTTGACTCTGCCCTTTATACATGTGCGTTCAGATTAACAATAAGACAAGCCATGGTTGAGTTTATTGAGTTAATAATCAGCATCTTAGTACCTCTGATCCGGAGCGATAGTGTTATGAAAATCGCTACAGTTGAACTGGTCTGGTTTTTAGCTGCTCAATCTCATTGTTTCAAAGAAAAGGGATTGATTTTTATAACGAAATGAAACGAAAACAATATTATATTGATACATTGTTGTAAAAAAAATCCAAAAGAAACGAAAATGAACTAAAGAAAATAACTTTCACACACACATTAAAGGACAATTCCGGGCGAATTCAACTCTGGGGTGTATTTTCCTATCATTTTAGGTCTAAAAGAATGAATCTGAAGATTTTCAGTTTAATCGCTCCTGTTTTGCGGTAGTTGCATCTGTCCCCGCATCGCCACGGCAGCAATGAATGGGAGTGGATGTAAGTTCCGCTGTTTAAGCTGTTTCCAGCCCTCAAAGCCGCAATTTTTTTCCACAGACAGCGTCAGATGGCTACTCAAACATGCACCGAGAAGTTTATTTACCTCAAGCAAGCCGACATGTTTGTAAAACTAGATCTAATTCAAAGTCTCCCGGAGTCTCGCGCGAGACCCAGTTGCCGTGCGCGGTGTGTTCAGGTGCAGTGGGAAAAGCTACCGTTTGTGTCATAAACACAGGAATATCAACTCTTTACTTGCTTCAAGTAAAAAAAACTTCTCGGCGCATGTTTGAGTAGCCACCTGACGCTGTCTGTGGAAAAAAATGTACACTTCAAGCAAGTAAAGAGTTGATATTCCTGTGTTTATGACACAAATGGTAGCTCCGACTGCGCCTGAATACACCAGCACTGCAACTTCGGGCTCGCGCGAGACTCCGGGAGACTTTGAATTAGATCTAGTTTTACAAACATGCCGGCTTGCTTGAAGTAAATAAACTTCTCGGTGCATGTTTGAGTCGCCATCTGACGCTGTCTGTGGAAAAAAATTGCGGCTTTGAGGGCTGGAAACAGCCTAAACAGCGGAACTTACATCCACTCCCATTCATTGCTGCCGTGGGGACGCGGGGACAGATGCAACTACCGCAAAACAGGAGCGATTAAACTGAAAATCTTCAGATTCATTCTTTTAGACCTAAAATGATATGAAAATACACCCCAGAGTTGAATTCGCCCGGAATTGTCCTTTAAAACAGTGCGATTGGTTGAAAGCTGATAATTAGCCATGTGCTTATAAGCTGATTGGCCGAAACCAAGAACAAAGCCGCGTGAATGGCCAATCGCCATGTGTTAACGGACACACATCGACTCCTGATCTTTCCTCGTCGCAAGCCTTGATGTCTCCGCTGGTTCTATCTTCAACCTCGGACAGCATTAACATCTCTCACCAACACCCCGATGTAAGCTTGAGGCATGTCGGACCTGAAGACCATGCTCGAGTCCGTTCAATAAAATGTTTTCATATCCAAGTTTGCTTGAGGCATCTTATTTTGTCAAGTGATTCAAAAAGCAGTAAGCAAGGTTATTATAGCCTATAAAGCTCTATAAAGCTAGAGAAAAAAATCAGTTCTTTGTTCTAAAGACTCATCTTATTGTGGGAAATATTCATTTACTAGAGACAAGGGAGACACACATTAGGGCAGGTGCAGAGTGAAAACAGGCAAAAATAGAGAAAAAACACAAGCATATAATAAAACCAAATAAAAGCCCAGGCTTTGCTTTGCTTAAATCGCTCAAATCAACCGGCGTTTCTTAGGACGGCCAGTCTCTCCACTCCTCTCCCTCACTTTAGCACCTTGTGGGGGACAGCTCTCCATTTCAGCACCTCCACCCCGACAGCCCCCCTCCCCCTCCTCCCTCTGCCTCAAGCTTACATCGGGGTGTTGGTGAGAGATGTTAATGCTGTCCGAGGTTGAAGATAGAACCAGCGGAGACATCAAGGCTTGCGACGAGGAAAGATCAGGAGTCGATGTGTGTCCGTTAACACATGGCGATTGGCCATTCACGCGGCTTTGTTCTTGCTTTCGGCCAATCAGCTTATAAGCACATGGCTAATTATCAGCTTTCAACCAATCGCACTGTTTTAATGTGTGTGTGTGTGTGAAAGTTATTTTCTTTAGTTCATTTTCGTTTCTTTTGGATTTTTTTTACAACAATGTATCAATATAATATTGTTTTCATTTCATTTCGTTATAAAAATCAATCCCTTTTCTTTGAAACAATGAGATTGAGCAGCTAAAAACCAGACCAGGGGCCGTATTCACAAAGCCTTTTATCTTACCGCTAGGAGTGCTCCTAACTCGCACTAAAAGTTTTTACGTGGGAGTTTTTTCTTAAAAGCTATTCACAAAGCCGCTGAGACCTACTCTTACTAAGGATAAATCACTAAGAGCAAACTAAGAGTCACGCCCCTGGTGACGCCCCGTTGCTATGGATTACGTCAATTCTCGTGCACGAATTCGAGGCGCTCAACACGGTGATTGGTTGTTGAGTGCCGGCGGCGCCCCCCCTCCCCTCCCTCCTCCTCGTCGCCGCCGCCGCCCCGCTACACTTTTTTTTTTTTTTTGCCGTCAGGTCCGACGGGGCTTTTCAGACAGCTTCGAGTCCACACCACTCTCTCTGCTGCCGAGTTGGGCTCTGAACTTTCTGTCTTTCTCTCTGCCATCTGCATCTTTCTGCTACAGTTTTTGTCGCGTCTCACTTTCTGCAGTGTGACGCTGTGCAAATGCAATGAGGGTCAGTGCGTCCACTCGCAAAGCAGCCGCTGGTTTTTTTTCTTCCCACATTTTAATATTAATTTTCACATTCGTTGACAGCCCTATATGGTGATCATAATAATGATGAGAAAAGAAAATGCATTACCCACATTTGTGGCCTATAGCAGGATTTGAACCCAGACTAACAATAAGTTTAATTTACTGGGGGAGCAGCCCTATCACATGAGCTATTACTACTAACAGATGTGTGTGTCTAGCGCACCCACCAACTTTTTAAAAATATTTTTGGCTCACATCAGCATGACTGCATCGCAGCAGTCGCAGTTACCTCGGTCCGACCGTTGTGACGCCGATATTGGACAGTTCGTCACCTCACTACTCCCGTTTTATAGCGAAAATGTTGTAGATGACCCAAAAAAAGAAAAAAAAAAAAAAAAAAAAAAAAACACCGACAAAAAGGCACTTTGGGCATCAATGAGCAAAGGGGCAGGTGCTCCAGCTCCCCCCTCTGCAGCAATTCGCAGTCCTCCATACATTTGCCTGGCTGCAGCCATTTGCGATTCTTTGTGAATAGGTCTTACTGAGTTAGGAGTCCTCACGAGGACTTTTAAGCTCTCCCAGACTTAGGAGCTACTTTTAGGCATAAAATACTTTGTGAATTACTCTTATTTTAAAAAACTAGGAGTCCTAAATTTAAGACTGACACGCCCACTTTTTTTAGGAGTTGCTCCTAAATTCGGCCCTTAGGAGCTACTTTTAACCTTAAGATTCTTTGTGAATACGGCCCCAGTTCAACTGTAGCGATTTTCATAACACTATCGCTCCGGATCAGAGGTACTAAGATGCTGATTATTAACTCAATAAACTCAACCATGGCTTGTCTTATTGTTAATCTGAACGCACATGTATAAAGGGCAGAGTCAAGGCAGCAGATAAATCACAAAACATCAACGCGTCCGTGAGCACAGCGCACCTCATTTTCTCCTGTGAAGAAGAAGAGAAAAAAAAAACCCCATGGTCCGACCTGACCCAGTTATTGAATGTTTAGGTTTATTTAGAAGAAGTCTGATTATGACTGCTGCTCTGGATCAGATTATTTGCTCATAATTCGGGTTATTTTCAAACAGTGGCCAAACAACAAATCAATTAATTATTATAGACTATATTTTCCATTTTTGCTAAGCGGTTTGTTCTGAATTAAATAAAAGCCTGTCCCATACAGCCGCGTGTGTTACGCCGTGTTTTGTTGATGCTATCATCTTTGCCTTGCGCAGATGATCCTTCATAATTTGTGATACATAATCATCAAGTCATAAAGCAAGACAGGCTTTATCATATTACAATAGTTTCTGTGATTTAGGCAGGGTATACAGTAGTTAGTTCTAGTTTAATAGCCTAGAGTTTAAGCTGTGGATTACTGCACAGATCACTGAGTCATCCGCCTGTCGTCCTCCGTTCTCACAGATGCCACCTGGTGGTTGTTTTCGCACATTGAGGCTTTTCATTAAAACCTCTTGTCTCGCCAAAGAAAAAAAATGCCTGAGTCTTGTGGCGTCTCGCGTGAACCACGCGTGAAGTCCGCAATTTTGAACCAGTAACATCTGTACTTCCTGACAGGAAGACTGCATCTTTATTTCCTGTACCATACTATTGGGTTAAGTGATTGATCAGGTGTGCGGCACCTCTTGGGCACACCCAGCTCACGCCTGATTAATAATCACTTAAATAGTGTGGGACAGGAAATAAAGATGCAGTCTTCCTGTCAGGAAGTAGTAGAGCTTGCGCACCCATATATACGTAGACGCTTCATCGAGCCCTGAGCCGTACGTCAATGTCGCCGGCATATTGAAACAAGCAAGGTGGAGCGCCTTCAGCATTCATGTGCTGCATAGAATTGTACCAACTGGTCTACAGTCGAAACCATATCTCGGGGGATTATCTTTCACATTAAGTATTTGGCCATAACGTAATTTTATGAACAGATTTCACTGACTTTTTTGCTCCCTTGTCCACCGAGACACACACACACACACAATATTATAATATTTATCATCACAATAACAATGTTTCATACAGTGGTAGCTGTAAAAACTAATTAAATCATTAGAATTATACATAGGTTGGTTTGGTGTATGGGTGAAAAAAGGCATTATCTTAAATCACTTTTAAAGGTCCCATTATGCTGTTTTTCAACCATTTCACATGGTTCTAAGTTGTCCAACCATATTGTATTCCTAGTGTATTGTCCCCAAATCAATCTGCAGCTCTACATCTCAGTAATCTAAAAGTGTCTCTCCAGAGCTCTCCTGCGAACGAGCCATTTCTGTGTCTGCACCTCGAAATGCAAATAAGATGTGTAAACCCGCCCACTCCACAGTGGTTTTCGCTACAGGTACATGTGCCAATGTTGACACTGGGAATAGTGATGGGGTTGGGCATTGATTTTCGAAAAAAAAAAAAAAAAAAAAGTTTCTGAGACTCACATCTTGTCTGAAAAAATGTAAATGTTCCTTTTTTACTGTGACAGAAGGAGATACCTGGAGAGACACCTACATCCATCAGAAAGTTCTGTGTGAAACTATCAAATAAAAAAACAAGTGAAACTGAGGAGCAGCACAAACTGTGCACGGTGCGACTGATGAGAAGCTACCGGAGAATATTGAGGTGGTTTTGCGCCGGGAGAGGAGACTTCCTCGTTCAGATGTCTCTCATTCCGCGATTTCATTTTTTAATGACAGACGGCTGTTTTTCAGTCAATGATTCAAAATGATCATCTGGGTACCGCGGTACCGACCGCTCCTGCCGTTCCTCCGTTCCGCTTCATGTCAATGACGGACGGGGGAGAGAGAGATAGGATTGTAGCAATCAATTAAGGGAGTGAACAGACTTTTTTCATCTCCGGCTGTCATAGAAAGGCCACGGGAACACATAGGACCACTACAAACCGGTAGAAAGTGGATTTTGCATAATATGGGCCCTTTAATGAAGTTCGGTCCATCTCCTTGCATTAGTTTACGGGGCAGAGCCAGAGACGTTCTGCCAGTTTCAACATGGCGGACACGCTGACGTGTGGCAGCAACGGGCCAACCTGCTAAATGAGGCGTCTACGTATATATATGTCTATGTACGGGTTCTACATCACTACCCTATTGTCAGTGAAGTTGTGGATAAATGAACAGATGATAAACTGCAGCTGTGTTGTGTCTTGTTCTCTCCATCAGACACCTGTGAACTGGATGTGGACATGAACACAGTGAACAAACACCTCAGACTGTCTGACAACAACAGGGAGGTGACAAATGTAAGAGAAGATGAGTCATATCCTGATCATCCAGACAGATTTGACTTCTCACCTCAGCTGCTGTGTTCAACTGGTCTGACTGGTCGCTGTTACTGGGAGGTGGAGTGGGGAGGAGATGTTCATATATCAGTGAGTTACAGAGGAACCAGAAGGAAAGGGGGCAATAAAGACTGTTGGTTTGGAGGAAGTGATCAGTCCTGGAGTCTGATCTGCTCTTGTGATGGTTACTCTGTCTGTCACAACAACAAACAAACATTCATCTCCTCCCGTGTCTCTAACAGAGCAGCAGTGTATGTGGACTGTCCTGCTGGGACTCTGACCTTCTACAGTGTCTCCTCTGGCAAACCGATCCTCCTCCACACCTTCAACACCACCTTCACTAAAACTCCGTATCCCCGGTTCTACATCGGTCCTGGTTCCTCAGCGTCTCTGTGTCGTGTGTAGGTCTCACTGTCTCTCCTGAGGACAGAGAGAGAGATAGATAGATAGATAGAGAGATAGGTATATAGAGAGATAGAGAGATAGATAGATAGATAGATAGATAGATAGATAGATAGATAGATAGATAGATAGATAGATAGATAGATAGATAGATAGATAGATAGATAGATAGATAGATAGATAGATAGATAGATAGATAGATAGATAGATAGACAAAGTTCTTATTGCTTTTATTTATTTCATATTAAAGGGCAACTTCGGTTTTTTTCAACCTGGGCCCTGTTTTCATACGTTTTTCTGTATATGTGAGTGATGGATAATACTTTTATTGAGGTCGCTGCAGTATTGAGCCGGGCAGGCAGCCTGCAGCCCAGCTAACGCTCTTCATCCGGGCAAGTGGCACCCGTCAAAGTTCAACCAATAAACCTGCATTTTTTCACACTGACAGGCTCAGATAGTTACAATGACTGTCTGACAACATACTAGAAAGGAGAAATGAACGTAATAGTCTCTACCTTTAGCACGCCTCTTCTTCTTCTCACTGGCAGTAGTCATCCCGGTCAAAGTGATCACAGCAGACCCAACCACGCTTGGGCCCTAATAAAGAGGGAAAATTCTTCTTCACATTAATATCTGAGACGTTCAGATAATAAAGTCGACCCGTTCTCTGCTGATCAATCATCTCAGACACCAACAGATAAAAGATCTTTAATTCAGGAAACAGCAGCAACATCACAGATCACATTAAAAACAACTTCGGTGACTTAAAGTTTGTTCAATATCAGCAGGTCGATGCTTCAGTGCTGCAGATAATCAAGATTTATAATGAGATCAAGCCTGATCTATAATCTATAATCTATAATATCACATCACAACTTTACTCCAGTGGAGGTCCAGATCTACAAACCTGGACTTCACCTGGGTGAATACAGAATAAAAGGAGGTGAAGAATCTGTTTTTCAAAGAGCTTTATTAAACAACTGGTGCAGAGACAGGAAATGACACTGTTTCTAATCAATACTCTAATTAATCCCCATGATCTGGTTCCTTTTTTGTTTTTGACCTCAATAATCAGATTAATTCAAACATAGTGAGTTTTATTTTGAAATTCTGCCGTCTTGGCCAGGTCACTCTTGGAAAAGAGGTTTTAAATCTCAAGGAGTTTTTTTTAACTTGGTTAAATAAAGGATATTGATCGTTTTCTTTTATATCAAATATCAATACATCATTGTTTTAACCCCTCGATCTCCATCAGCTAAATCAGTTCTGTAGTTTCTTTCTCCTCCACAACAGGAGGAAGATCATCAAGTGAAAACATCTGTCTATCACCACGCGCACACACACATTCCTACTGTGCAATAATAAAACTGTGAAACACCTGCAGCAGGTTCTGGTTCAGACTTCTTGTTAAAACAGTGTCGGGTCGGGTCGCTTGTCTAAGTGTGTGTGTGTGTGTCAGGATTAACACCATTGCAGACAGTCATTGGATGAGCGTTCAGAACACAGCAGGTCGAATGATTGTGTTTGCAAACAGCAGCTCCACCGTTTTATTAATGTTGCTGAACCACACCAATATACAACCTGTCAAAAGACTTTCTATATATGAGCTTCTTAATGGAAAAACTGTTCATTATCTTTCAATTACATTAAATCTAATTTTGAATTGCGTGACTGCCGTTTCTTTTACTGTATCAGGTAAAATATACAGTGATTATGCTGAAGCCTGGCTGCTGTGTCAGTCAGCTCTAGTGATGCAAAGAAAAGAAAAAACTAACAAACGTATAACTTAATTCAATCATAGGAACTACATTCTGCTGGGCGGAGTGATTTCCGGAATGTAATGTTACATGATTATCTCATAGCGTGGTGAATGTGCAGGTCACAACTTGTCCACCAGAGCGTTGTGGAGTTGTTGCATTGTGTATTTGATGAGTTTGATGAGGGACAGGGGACCTGCACCGTTCACCTCCATTGTGTTCACTGAGCAGCTCACGTCTCTGCCCCGCTGATCTCAAAACAACATGCACCGATAATTAAAGGTAATGAACCTACTGCTGTGACTATAGGGATTATGGTGAGAGGAGGACCTGACTAAATGTTGAACTATGCTTTTATGTAATTCACTGCACTCATAAACATATTACATTTTTTTTTTGCATAAAATTGGAAATGTAATATTTTGGACAAAATGCAAGTTGATGCAAAGTGCTCTGCTGTTGGTCAGGGATGTGACTGTCAGCTGTTACTGAACCTGAATATATTGCTCCCTGGAATATGACTTACCACCATCTAGTGGACAGACCATAGAACTACACCTCTCTAAACAGGTTAGACGGGTGTAGATGTCATTCTGATGTTTATTAAGGTGTGGACTCTGAAGTTATGAGGATGTGAATCAGATTAAATGCTCACATACAGCATGACTAATGAAGAAGACGGAGCAGCTTCTTCTCTCAAATGTTTTGTTGAGACATGAAGGTGGAAAGTGTGTGAAAGTCAACCTGAAGAGAGTTCAGCAGGTGAGAATCTTCAAATGTCTGGTGAACAGGATAAATGTGGTCACATTTGGTTGTGTCACTGTTTGACTGGACATGAGGAAAATTTTTGATGCTTAATGGGTGTTTCAGATTGAGTCAAATATTGTTATAAATAGAGTTAAATGACAATAATTTAGGAACTATTCACATTTGTGTTAGTGTTTGATAGAAGCAACAGAGGCCTGATTGTAACCTGAGACAACAACATCAGAAATAAATGCAGAGAGTGACAGAACTGGTTGAGCAGCTTTGGTCAAAATGGATCTGATGATGTTTGGACTCCATGTCCTTAAAACACAGTCATCTAGCAGTTATTACCAACACGAGCACAGACTCGTTTTCAAGAGAAAATATTAGTCAAAGGTCAAAAGACGATGTGCTATGCTACGTATGTGTTATTGTTACTTGGAGGAAGAATCAACAGCAGTTTGATTTAGGGAAGATAATTAGTGAAATCTTTAAGGACATTTTTGACACATTTCATGTGTTAAGCATACTTTCTCTCTCCAGACTGAAAACGTTGTCAAATGATTCCTATGAACTGAGAGTGAATGTTCAGTATGGACTAATGACATCACTTCTGCTGTAATCAATAAGTCAAAATTGCACGTAACAATCCTGTGTTTTCCTGTGTTGTTCACTTTTCCAATCTCATCTACTGGATGTTAAGACAGACATTATTATGTGTCCTATGATTTGAGTCCTGTTGTGATGAAGCCTGTTGTTGTGTTTGTGTGAAGGTGGGGGCTCTGCTATGAATCAGTGTGAGGACAGAGAGGAGGGAGCCCCTCCCTCTAAAACCACTCTGAGGGGGGAACATGAGAGCCAGACCAAAGCTCAGAGGTGAGATGAGGATCTCTAACTGTCCATGACTCTTCACAGCTCATATCTTCATACTGTTTGTTTTTATTGAGCTTACTTGACATTCTTGGTGATACTGGGCAACATCAGTGGAAACTAACTTGATTTCTCATGTGATTTGATGTTTATTTGGGTCATTATCAGGTTCAGTATATCTCATTATTTGTTATTTTTCTTGTTACCAGCAACAAGAAGCAGGGAGCAGACTCTCCTGTCCCCAGCTGTTTGTCCATGAAGAGTGACCGGTCTATGGGTTTACCCAATGATTTTAAAAGTGGACAACAGTCTCCTGTCCCCAGCTGTCTGTCTATGAAGAGTGACCGGTCTATGGGTTTACCCAATGATTTTAAAAGTGGACAACAGTCTCCTGTCCCCAGTTGTTTGTCCATGAAGAGTGACTGGTGTATGGTTCACTTTGATGATGTCACAGAAAGGTAAAACCTGATTATTCTCTATATAAAAGCTCTCAATTTTGCTTCATCATCTCAGGTTATTCATAGAAAACATCTTTAGAAACTCAACTCAAGAGTTTCTAAAGATGTTTTCTATGTTTTCGATGTTCTCTATGAATAACATGAGATGATGAAGCAATATCTTCATACTGTGGCTCTTTTGTTTGGTTTTATTGAGCTTGACATTCTTGGTGATACTGGGCAACATCAGTGGAAACTAACTTGATTTCTCATGTGATTTGATGTTTATTTGGGTCATTGTCAGGTTCAGTATATCTCATTATTTGTTATTTTTCTTGTTACCAGCAACAAGAAGCAGGGAGCAGACTCTCCTGTCCCCAGCTGTTTGTCCATGAAGAGTGACAGGTCTATGGGTTTACCCAATGATTTTAAAAGTGGACAACAGTCTCCTGTCCCCAGCTGTCTGTCTATGAAGAGTGACCGGTCTATGGGTTTACCCAATGATTTTAAAAGTGGACAACAGTCTCCTGTCCCCAGTTGTTTGTCCATGAAGAGTGACTGGTGTATGGTTCACTTTGATGATGTCACAGAAAGGTAAAACCCGATTATTCTCTATATAAAAGCTCTCAATTTTGCTTCATCATCTCAGGTTATTCATCATCTTTAGAAACTCAACTCAAGAGTTTCTAAAGATGTTTTCTATGTTTTCTATGTTCTCTATGAATAACATGAGATGATGAAGCAATATCTTCATACTGTGGCTCTTTTGTTTGGTTTTATTGAGCTTGACATTCTTGGTGATACTGGGCAGCATCAGTGGAAACCAACTTGATTTATTTATTTGTTTATTTCGGGCATGTCAATTTAAATCATCATCATCACACTTCATCTTAGTTCAAATAATACAATACACATGGCCGAAAGGGAAAGCAGGAGAAGCAAAAGCTTATCTAGTCCCGCCCCCATTACCCACAGAATAAAATCTTTATCGTAATCTTTTCTTTTCTTTTGCTTTTTACATTTTGACATAACATTCTTTTACTTATGACATTTTGACATAACATGTTACAGCAGTAGGTAGTATACAGAGCTGAAGTCTAGCTCTAGACAGTACATACAGATTACGTGCAGTGGCGGACTGGGACAATAATTCAAGCCGGGAATTTGATGCCATTCCAGGCCACCCTTCTCATGCAGACCACCATACCTCTAGTTGTGTATTCTAACCCTATTTGATAGTTAAAAGAAAATTAGGAGTGACCAATAAGTTATCTATTTGAATAAATGATTTTCATTGAAAACCCTATTTTCAAATGTTATAGCAATGGGTGAATCCTCAAAAACTCATGAGGACAGCAGCCATAGGATACACAATTGTACAAGGCAAGACACACAAAACAATGGGCCTATATTTTTAAAAAGAGAGAGAAATACTAGCTCGGATGTTCAATAATTAACTAACTCAATGGTCACCACACACACACATACACACACACACACACACACACACACACACACACACACTTACTTCTCTGTGTATACATATATACAGTATATTCATTGATTGATTTTATATTATTAATGATTGCACACACAACCCAGAAAGACAGGTGTCTGTGCACACAGCCTATAAAGTTCATAGTCGTACTATATAGAGCTTATATTATAATGACTGTCAAACTATCATTTATGGTGCAGAATTACAATAAAGAAAACTGCCACAAAGCTGCAACCTAATAGATTAAGAGTAAACAAAAAAGCTAGCTGTATTTAATTATGATTTATTATTTCAGCAACTATCCTGTAGTGGCTCAAACATTATGCAACAAAATAATATTTTTCATTCATCTCTAGGTATTCTGGATTGATTGTTGGGCCGTGTGCCTGTGTGTGTGGAGGGGGCTGGGGCGGCGCATATTTACCCTCCGTGAGACACACAGTCTGCGGTGGTGACGGTGATTGAACGATAAACGCAATAAAAGATATAGCGTTTTTGACTGACCTTCCCTCCTGGTGAACATGTCACTTATTTTGCAACATTTCGCTGCATCTGTGGCAAGGGCTTTCCGTTTTCTGTCCCTCTCTCTCTCTGCTCGCTCCACCTTTCCTTTTCTTCTGTCCCTCCATTTCTCGAGTGAAGACAGCGGAGCTAATTACGCCGACAGGTCGCCGAGCGGCGTCATTACATAACTAGATGGATTGATTTGATTGGCCCGGGTGTCCGACAACCAGCTCCCCAAAACCGTCTGCTCCACTGACACTTCCTGTAACACAAAGGGTGACCGCGGTACCTGCAGAGTGACTGACAGGCTCACTGTTACTGTGCAGAGGGACGAGATTACAGCTGTTACTGTCGTCCTGACAGTGACTCCCGACACTAAAACACGAGCTGCTTTTATTCTGAAAAACTCTGACCAGTCAAACTGTAGGATGTGTTAGAGTACTCATTTATCTGTCTAAACATCATAACTATGACACCTGAAACTGTAAACACAGCTGATCGATCGAAAAAAATGACCGCTCCAGTGAATTTACTTTCCGTCATTGAGAACAGGTTCTTGAATGTAACTCGGTCAAAGTGAGACGTATCCTCAAGATTTTTAGCAGCTCTGTTAGGTCATGCTGCTGCTTTACATGCTGGCAAAGATAGACATGTCAGACTTGTGTGGGCTCGGAGAAAATCGCTTCGTTACTTGCTCGTTTTTAAACTTTGGCGGCTCTGCCACTCGTCTTTTTGCCACTCAGTGGACGTTCCACAGTGACTTCCGAGTACCGTGACGTCATGTGCATACCCTCTATTGTGTGGATTTTTTCCTAGTTATTTTTTTTTTTCATCTTCCGGACGATTTTCGGTTCGCTACTAGTCTACAAATTATATATCAAAACGTGCGCCCTGATCAGGATCGGTGTGCTATTACTTTTCTCAACAGTGTACGAAAACTGCGCAAAATTTTGCATTGAAGTCAATGGGAGGGTGGGAAAAAAAGAGCCAAAAAGACCAATCATTGGAGTTTAACAAACGTCTACTGCTCAGGCATACTTTCACCTAGAGACTTCATTTAAACTTTAAACAGTAGACACAAGTCTTGTGTATTGTTGTATCACTCCACGTTTTGATAGGTCATATAGTTTTTGATCAATCCCTGATCAATGACCATGATCATTTTTGGAGAAATTATGAGATTATTCATGGGTTGCAGTGACGTCACGTCGAAGGGACCGCCGCCATATTTGTGTCCGATTTGACAGGTCTCCTCATATGACAGCATGCAAACCACAGGATGGAAATGAGAGTTTCTTGACAAAAGGACAGGGTTTCATACATCCTGTCTGGGTTTATATCTCTATAACAACAGACTAACTCTATATTATCCCATTTATTACACAGTTTATTAATTAATTAATTAATTAATTTGAGACGTAATGTTGATCAAAGTCCGGTCACTTCTCCGCTGTTTGCTCCTCACCCTCCTCTCGGTCGACTCGTGTGTAGTTGTTTTTTGATAATCAATCAGTAGATTGATGAATTATCATGTAAATGTTACGATGTGCGCATTTATGTAGTCCTGTCTGTCATAAGAGATGACGGTTACGGGACACGTTGTGTCGCGGACTCGCGGTGGCACAGACACAGCTGGTCACAGCTGTGACACTGCGCTGGCCCGTCCGCTCTGTCCCCTCTGATCGCAGGTTTGATTCCAGCAGCGGTGAGGGAGGCAGAGAGCCTCCACTCTCCCTCTAACAAGCTACAAGTCATTTTTCTAACATCACAATTAGTCTGAAGCTGGTAAAAATGAAACACAAGGTAAAAACCCTTGATAGTTCTTCTGCCCTGCTCCGCTGATCAGAGCGGCGTCCCTAGCAACTGCCCGTTTTACTTAGCAACGGTCTGTTATACAGAAATAAAAGACCCTAAATGCAGAATCAGTGAGTAATTAATAAGAAAGTAATCAAAATGCAGAATTCAATATATCCATGTTATTAAAAAAAAGTGAATCCCCTCTTTTTGTGAGACTTGTCACAGCCCATGCTGCACTGATAGACTGCCTGCAGTCAACTATTTATTCCGTCTATAACTTTACGTCTTTTGGGATGGAATAAAACTGCAGTCTGGGTTTTTTTTGGCGACTGCTATCACAGTCAACAGCACAATATAATCCTGGCATCTTTCAAATAACGTCAATTTTCGGTCTCTTGCTGATTTCCTCCTACTACTCCACTTGTTCTGGTAACGTGACGCTGTGATCTGTGCCCAGATCGTTAATATAATACATCCATGGCCCAGATTGCCCTGATTCGGACACAAATATGGCGGCGCAGAAACACAGTGACGTCATGTGAATCTAATGAATAATGGATGTGTATTGCACGGAATGTTCATGTCAGAGCGCGTAACATGACATCATCGGTTAGAGTGAGAGAGAGTGAAAAAACATTCTGGATTTTTTCTGGATAAACTGTCAGCACGGCCACAAATTAAACTCTAGACACATTATTTCTTCACCGTTTGTAGCCACACTTGTCGTGTCTCATATGATGTGCTCAAAACAGCAGACAGACTTACAGAATTTTATTACGGAGCCTCTTTGTGCAGCTAGACCCGCTCCAGTGGCTCATTGACTTCAATACAAAAGTAGGAGCTGATTTTTTGAGAAAAGCAGAAATGACCCCCTTTTCTAACCTGCGATTCTGAGAAAAGTTTTTGCCCTACAAACATTTAATGCACATCAAAATGCTCAGGAAGGTCTCCTTGCCCAGATGGTCATGACCAGATTCTGATAAGAGGTACGGTTCTCTTTTTCTGGGCTGTTTTTGGGAGCTGCTCCGAGCTCAAATCTCTCTGCTCTGCTCTGCTCTGTGTGCAGTTGGTCCAGCTGTAGCGGCCAGCTCGTTATCATGTCTATAAATAGAACAGGTGCAGGTGCAGCCTGGCCGCTCGTTAAGATGTTTTTAAACACAGCCCCACACACACACATGATAAACCAGACTGACAGAGGATGTCCATAGGAAATGAATTCAGTCAGTCACGCACAAACACAGGCATGCACACTCACACAGACAGACACACACAGACGCTCACACACAGTCACACATGCACACACACACACACACACACACACACCAGCCCCGGCGTCAGGGGGTCAATTAGGGGGGCAGTGCCCCCCCGCCCGTGCCTCCTTGCCCCCCCATTGGCTGTCAGAGGAGCAATGAGTTTTTTTTCCTGCTGAATTTTGTTTGGGGAGGAGTCATAATTTGTTTTGTGTGTCACATTGTATTAATTCATATTCAGTTAACTGAAATCAGTAAAATTTAAAATACAAAAAAAATATTTCATTATGATTTAATTCATTATGGAAGATACGTCTCGGCTTGTGTCACGTGACGCGTACGTGCTGCTGCAAGCGACGCGCGGAAGTTTGTTTACATTCACACTGCCGTCTCGGAGCGAGAGGAAATGTGTAGGCTAATTAAAAACTGATATCAATGGATATTAGGAAATTATTTTCCGACCACCGCCACAAACTAAAACTGCCTCTGGTAGGACAGAGCAGCAACCTGAGGCACGAGCGACAGCTGAGCACGAGAACCATAACAGGTGTGTGTGTGTGTGTGCTCGCGCTGCGTGTGTACATGCTGTAAAAGGCTTTATTCTATAACCATAGAAGGGTGAAAATCTCAGGACATGTCCGCTCCAATTATTCAGCAGTATAAAGCTAAAGCATGTGTGGGTCTTATATTAATATCTGACAGTAGCTCCAGCTATCAACATAAAGATGAAAATAGGGCAGAAGTGGAAGGAGACAGTGAGCTCCATGGTGAAGCAGAGGAATCAGGCCCTTGAAGGCTGGTCCAGGGCGAAAGATTTAAAAACTGAGTTTTGTTTTTGCTCTCCAGCCACAGCTCCCCAGACCAGTTTAATACACTCTTGCCATTACAATGATAGGAACCCCAGTCAGTAGGCTACTGAATCTGTTTTTTTTTGTTTTGTTTTTTATCTGAAGCAATGTTGTCCTTTCCCCCTATTTCTCCTCAGAGTGCACCAGAATGCCTCATTTATGTGTTAATTTTTTTTTTTCTGGGGGACTGCCCCCAAACCCCCCTATTGCAAGTGGTGCGTGTGCTTGTGAGGGGGGGGGGCGACACTCTATTAGATAGTAAAGAAATATTTTTTTAAAGTGCGCCCCCCTGAAAAGATGCAATGCCCCCCCTTAGATTTGGTTCTGCAGCCGGGGCTGACACACACACACACACACACACACACACACACACTCACACTCTAGAACCAGCTTCATGTGATTACAGTTACAGACACACACACGCATCAAAACACACAGGTAACATACTGTACAAATGAGCGCAGAAGCGTGCACTCCTCTCCCACACTCTAACACACACAGGTAACTTCATGCGATTACACGCACACGCACACAGTTAACCTAATGTGGTTACAGCTCCTCCATATCAGTACTTATAGAAAGATGATCATGTGTCTGTCTGATCAGCTCTGTCTTGACCTTAAGATCGTGGGTTTGATTCCCATGTTGACAGAGATGGCAAAACCGGCAGTAGCCCCGTGGCCCATTCAAAATTTCCCCAGAGGAAATTTTCTAGTTTATTTATTTATTTAGTGATCATGGTGTTGGTGCAGAATAATCAATCAATAAATAAATAAATTACGTCCTTGTCGGAAGCTACGTCAGACCAAGGGGGGTGAGTTGTGGATTCTACAGGTGAAGACCACTTCCGCGTTCAAAAAGCTGCTCTGTTTAATCAATATTCTTAAGAAAGATCTGATTATTAGCCATAACGATCCAAGGATCCAAGGAAGGAAGACTGTGTAACAATATTATGTGCTTCTGCTGAGTCCAAAAGCCCTTTGTAATATCAACTTTATTTTAAGAAAACACGCTTTGTTTCCAATGTCATATCACGGAGAAGCACTACATTACCCATAATCCTCATATTTATCAGCGACGTGTCTGATTGGTTGAGCTTGCTGTTACCAGCAAATGAAAAAATAAAACAAATTGAGCTTATATTATTTTCTTAGTAACTAAAAGGTCTTAACATCTTTTTTGTTTTCAACATTGAATAAAAAAACGGTTCTATACTGTTAAAATTCAACAATTAAGTGCATAAAAGTTGGCTTGACTTCTTTCTTTTTTAAATTTTTTTCATAATTTTCACCAGCATCTTTCTGGTCCACATCACATCACATTTATTGTAATTTTTAATTCAATGAGTGAAATTTTATTTTTTATCTGAAAAACATTATTATGAATTCAAGGGTCAGAGGTCACTGATCAGTGTTAAATTTAACCTTTTTTTTATTTTTTATTTGTTAGGATCCCCATTAGCTGCGCTCTAGAACGCCGCTAGTCTTCCTGGGGTCCACAGTCCACCTTTTTGACCCTGTTTCCTTGAATAAATCACTAAGACTTTGATGCGGGAAGCTGAGATTTTGATAGGTTGTTCAGAGCACTAGGGACAAAGTTTCTGTAGGATATCAGACCTGTCGGACCTCCAGAAGGGTCACAGCTGACCGTTCAGGCTCGTTTCTCGGCCTTCAAAGTCTGGATTTAGAAGCCTTTTGTCTAATAACGTCCACATTCTTGGGGTTATAAGGCTGAAAGTTTAATTTGTTTGTCCGGGGCCTAAGACCATCCACCATGTGCAATTTCAAACCCATGTGACCTTCACAAGTGTCAAAGGTCGCTGATCTGTGACCTTTTTGACCCCGTTTCCTTGAATAAAACACCAAGACTTTGATGCGGGAAGCTGAGATTTTGATAGGTTGTTCAGAGCACTAGGGACAACGTTTCTGTAGAATTTTAGATCTGTCGGACCTCCAGAAGGGTCACAGCTGACCGTCCAGGCTCGTTTCTCGGCGTTCAAAGCCTAGATTTAGAAGCCTTTTGTCTAATAACGTCCACATTCTTGGGGTTATAAGGCTGAAAGTTTAATTTGTTTGTCCGGGGCCTAAGACCATCCACCATGTGCAATTTCAAACCCGTGCGACCTTCACAAGTGTCAAGACTTTGATGCAGGAAGATGAGCTTTTAATATGTGGTCCAGAATGTCTAGTAGATTGTGTGTGATAAAATTCAGAGCTCTGTGACATTCAGAAAGGTCACAAATAGCCAAAAAGCAATGTTCCTTTCTCTGACCTCATATTAAAGGAGAAATGTTTGAACAGCAATTCTTTAATAGCTTCCAGATGCTTTGGCCTATCAGGCTGAATTTTTAGCTAAAGGAGCTGGTGTACGATCAGGAAGTAGGGGAGCTGTGCATAAAGCCAATTGGTAAGTGTCAAAGGTCAAAGAGGTCAAACATCAAAGTGAATCCAGTCATTCCTGCTTTTTCCTAACAAAACACACACGCTTTAAGTTATCATCATGAAATATTAATAGGTTGTATATCAGAGAGTCCTCTATCAGAATATTTTGGTCCCGTTGCGCTAGGGGCCCCGGGGGGCCACTTGGCTTTCCCATGCTCCCACAGAGTTGGGTCTCGGGGAGATGGATAAGGGCCTCACCATGAGTCCACAGGCCAAGTTTCAAGTGATTTGGTCTGTTTCTATGGAAACGGCGGCCTCCAGGAAACAAAGGAATGCGGCTGTTTGAAGCCCCGCCTCTCAAAAAGTAATGGCTCAATCAGGACCGAACACACACCTACGCGCTCATCTTGGGCCCCCGAACCATGTATTAAAAAAATCTGAACTGTACGACTTTTGGAAATGTGTTTTGTCTATTTCGGCTTTTCTGACTCAGGGTCTGTCAGACTTAAAGCGTGAGAGACCCTCTTAGTTAAAAAAAGGTTAAATTTAACACTAATTAGTGACCTCTGACCCTTGAATTCATAATAATGTTTTTCAGATAAAAAATAAAATTTCACTCATTGAATTAAAAATTACAATAAATGTGATGTGATGTGGACCAGAAAGATGCTGGTGAAAATTATGGAAAAAAAATTAAAAAAGCCAACTTTTATGCACTTTATTGTTGAATTTTAACAATATAGCACCGTTTTTTTATTCAATGTTGAAAACAAAAAAGATGTTAAGACCTTTTAGTTACTAAGAAAATAATATAAGCTCAATTTGTTTTATTTTTTCATTTGCTGGTAACAGCAAGCTCAACCAATCAGACACGTTGCTGATAAATATGAGGATTATGGGTAATGTAGTGCTTTTCCGTGATATGACATTGGAAACAAAGCGTGTTTTCTTAAAATAAAGTTGATATTACAAAGGGCTTTTGGACTCAGCAGAAGCACATAATATTGTTACACAGTCTTCCTTGGATGGTTACAGCGTTATGGCTAATAATCAGATCTTTCTTCAGAATATTGATTAAACAGAGCAGCTTTTTGAACGCAGAAGTGGTCTTCACCTGTAGAAACCACAACCCCCCCCCCTGGTCTGACGTAGCTTCCGACAAGGACGTAATTTATTTATTTATTGATTGATTATTCCGCACCAACACCATGATCACTAAATAAATAAATAAATAACCGAAAGGACGTCCTTGCCGAAAGCTACGTCAGACACAGCAGCATCAGGTTCAATAAAGCTTTAAGGAAAAGTAAAAAAAAAAAAAAAGTTATCTTCCGCTCACAGCGTCTTTCAGTGCCGCAGCCGGGTCGACTGGATCACTTGCTCTGAGCGTCACATATCGCCGCGAAGGGGATTGCATTGGAATCAACTGAAAGCCCAGCGCGTCAAAACCTGACGAAAAACGGGCACCTAATGAGTCAGGCATGTGACGATGAGGGACAGTGACTGTTCGTCAGGCTGTTGATGCACTGGGAGTGAGAACGTGTTGCTCCCAATGGCCAATCCGCCACTGACTACGTGTGTGTCTGCACATGTGTCCATATTTGTCCGTCATGAGTGAACAACAGTCTCATCTTGTGGCCTGGCATGTCACAAAGTCACAAAGTGGTCCAATCGACAGAGAGCAAAAGTCCAATCTTATGTGATTTGATGTTTATTTGGGTCATTATCAAGTTCAGTATCATCTCATTGTTATCTTCTTTATTACCAGCAACAAGAAGCAGGGAGAAGACTCTCCTGTCCCCAGCTCTTTGTCCATGAAGAGTGACAGGTGTATGGTTCAGATTGATGACGTCACAGAAAGGTAAAACCCGATTATTCTCTATATAAAAGCTCTCAATTTTGCTTCATCATCTCATGTTATTCATTGAAAACATCTTTAGAAACTCAACTCAACTCAGACTTTATTTATAGAGCACCTAAAAAACAAACATATTTGACCAAAGTGCTGCACAGATCAATAATAACATGGTATTAGTAAAATACCATAAAATACACAGTAAAATGCAATAAAATACAAGCTCTAAAAACAAACACAATACAAGTAAAAGACTAAATGTGTCAACCCAACCGAATGCCACGGAGAAAAAGTATGTTTTAAGGAGGATTTAAACGTCTTAATGACCCTGCTGACCAGATGTGCCATGGCAGGCTGTTCCAGAGCCGAGGAGCAACCACAGCAAAAGCTTGATCACCTTTGGTCTTCAGCCGAGTTTCTGGGCTGACTAGTTGCAGCTGATTGGCTGATCTCAGTGCTATGGCAAGTGCATGGATATGTAGGAGCTCAGCCAGGTACTGGAGAACCAGTGCATTAAGAGCGTTAAAAACAAACTGTGAAATCTTAAAATCAATTCTTAAAAAAAACGTGAGCCAGTGGAGTGAGGCCGAGACTGGGGATCTGTGATCTCGCTTTTGTTTTCCAGTGAGGAGTTGTGCTGCTGCGTTCTGTACAAGTTGTTAATAATGATAATAATAATAATTCTTTATTTGTTGACAGAGTAATTGTGAGTGATCCAGGCCAACATACAGTGGGTACTAGTTTCATTTGGACGATTTCACGGGAGAGTCACACAGATTTTTTGTGGAGGAGTAATTGTGTTTTCACCAGAAGCTGCAATGTGCCCAAACGACCGCCAGGTGGCATCTGTGAGCAGCAGGACGCCTCCATAAGACAGCAGCACGGAGCAGTGAACACGAAGGGGGAATGCAATGTAATAATAATAATACAGTATAGTTTTTCAATGAGAAAAATGTGACGACGGCAGCTAGAGTATACGTCTCACTCTCTTTTTTCGGTCCTCAGTCTCGTCAGCTCCAAACACACCCGTCTGTGTTTTTAAAATGAGCCAACTACTGTACAGTAGTGCCACAGATTTCTCATTCCCCACCTTGTTTGATTGAGTGTAGCTGGATGATTTCTCGTGAATGAACGGGCAAGAGCCTGTGTCACTTTCGGGCTGGGTGATAAAACATAGGATATCCTGAAATAACTTTTCCTCGATAGAAATAGGCTACAAGACGCGGCCGATACAAAGTTGATAGGTTTCATTCATCCATGTTTTGACAGTGTGTGTGTTTGTCGAGCGGACCCGTTTAGAGAGACACGCGTCTGGATTGATTGATTTTTACTTAACGAAATGAAACGAAAACAATATTATATTAATATATTGTTGGAACTTTAGAAAATATAATCCAGGGGAAAAAAAGGCTTACAAACATGGACCAAAACGGCTTCTCATCTTATGAACGTGATGTAAAGTAATAACTTTATTTTATATATATATATATATATATATATATTTTAATGCAACCTCTAAAACTAGAATGAAAAAAATTTTACTATGTTCCACCTTCTCGGCTCTATTGAAAGTAATGAGCTTAATAGACATATAAAGTAAAGTAAAGTAAAGTAAAGTATGCCTTTATTCATCCCACGACGGGGAAATTCGCAAGTTACAGCAGCAGTACATACAAACACACTCACACATGCCATGCACACTGTGATGGACTGGTAAAAAAAAATATTAGCAATGACCAATAGATGTGCTTGTAATAATTGCTGTGACGACAGCTGGACACAATGTAACACATGAGCGACACATTAGCATCCTCTTTATCTCTGACCAATGGGTGTGTTTGTGGATACTTCACTCAGGTACATTGTCAGACAAAAGTCCTGCCCCCCACAGTACTTCACACAGCTGTTTGCTTTGAACAGAAAAACCGGTTACTACAGTAGCTCTCCTGACACTTTTCAGTTCATAGGCTAAGTGAAGAAATTTCGTCGTGTTTCATGTAATAAATTTCACATGTAAGGGGAGCTGAACATAAAGCCTCCATTTTCAGAACTCCAAGACACATGTGCCAGACGCACAGAGGCATGCGTAAAACACAGACTGAGACCACTTCATGATGTTTAGTTGTTTTTTTGTTTGTTCATTTTCGTTTCTTTTGGATTTTTGTACGTATTACTGAGCCGTTTTGGTCCATGTTTGTAAACCCTTTTTCTCCTGGATTATATTTTCTAAAGTTGCAACAATATAGTAATATAATATAAATTGTAAGTAAAAATCAATCAATCCGTTTTCTTTGAAACTATGAGATTGTAGAGCAAAAACCAGAGCACCAGTTCACTGTAGCGATTTTCATACACACACCCAGTCTGGCTTTCAATAAAACACACTTGCATTCTATTACAATCAGTGAAATATATGAAAACAATATAAAACACAAATTTAAAAAATGACAGTTGTTGTTGCTCTAGTTTTTTGTTTGGATAAGCTTCATATTTAAAAGCGCAATGTTCAGCTGTCAGAAATTAAAAGCAGCCTCCTCTTGTTATATTTGCAGCAACACTGTTGCTTCAGGCTGTGATCAGCTTTTTTGTATCGCTCGTAGCCTACTTTCCATTAAAACAACCTGCTGCTCTTGGCTGAAATCAGCCCGTTGTCGCTCCATTCTATTAAAGTAGCATGAACAAAGTCACTGTTAACAAAATCAGCATCTAATCTGTCCCTTCAAATTGTGTTTTTTGGAGCAGCTGCTGACAGATGTGCATTAATGCTCCGCTTGTGAGTCCAGCCGCATCGGGTCCAGGCTGCTGGCACGGACGAAGCAGCTTAAAAACTGTTTAAACGAGCGATCGTCGGCTATGAGTGGATTGTTACATTCACCAGAATTTGCAGAAAATAGATATGAGACAATTTACTCAAACTTGGAGCCAGACCCGGCCAGGCTACAGGAGAGATCAGAAATATGGAGGGACCCCCATGAGAACCACTGATCCTGTTGAACGTAGGCTACTGTAACCACTGTGATACAATAAAAAAAAAAAAACATTGATCTGATTGACCGGCATAGCGGTCCCTCTCTCCATTCACTCTCTAGCTCTCTCAACCACAGCTGCAAATTAAGTAGCCTATGGCTTATAAACAGCGCCACTCTCCATTGCAGCTACGTTGTGCTCAAACGTGGAATTATCCCAAAATCTTTTGAGCTGCATCTCAGTACGATGCTTCCACCTAGTGGCTACAATGTGACCTACAATTTCACGCAACGCGTGAATCACGCTTTCCGTGAGGGAAACGTCTAAATGAAACTATAGTACCCACTGTAGAGTGAGTTGCAGTTATCAAGCTGAGAATTAATAAAAGCAAGAATTACTGTAGGTATCTGGAGGAGAGATAGCCCTTTACTTACCATAAAATCCTCACTGATGGATTGCACCAAGGGCGTCAGTATACTTTGAAAAGTGGTGGGGACAATGACCATATGCATTTGCGACTTAAAAGCTATGGCCGGACGTTAGTTATATTGACAATTACTTTGTGTTTTCGGAAGGTGAACTTCAGACACCACAACACAGTATGAACTCTAGGGCTGTAGTGACTCTCAAATCACTCCCAAATACACCACATCATCTATCACACAAAGACTTCAGAGACAGTGTGGACAAAGTCCCCATCCAACAACTCAATAACACCTTACTAGGAAAGTGTTATAATGCTTCACCATCAGCAGAACAACCTAGCAGGGCAAACAGTGCAGTAGATGAAAAGATTATTCAGCCACACCAAGCACACAGTTATGATCTCTGCTGTGACCCATGCAAAACATTCTCTACCCACTGTAGAGTGAGTTGCAGTTATCAAGCTGACAATTAATAAAAGCAAGAATTACTGTAGGTATCTGGAGGAGAGATAGCCCTATACTTACCATAAAATCGTCACTGATGGATTGCACCCAAACATTATTATCTCCGTCTTTTTAAAAAGTTTTTGGGCATCCAGAATTTTTCCAATTTAGTTCAATTTACAATCATGCAATTGTTTCAATTCATGTTCTAAACTGTTCTCCACAGAGTTCTCCCGGAGACCTCAGAGGTTCTCAGTGATCAGTCCACCAAACAGCATCACACAGACCTGGACCCCATATTTATGGTGTGTAAATGTTCATCCACACACAGAACTGATGACTACAGCAGCCACCAAGAAATGTTCAACTACTGACAGTGTCGGTGCTTTATTTGTTTTACAAAACATTTCTCGTCTCTCTCCTGTTCATCTGCAATGAATCCTAAAGAAAACATTTGACGGTGTAATTTTTCTTTGGTATTTCAGCCTCATCAAAAATAACTTGGACAATGAGGTTTATTTTGTCCTCTCTTATGAAACAAAACAAAATGTTTTTTTTTTTTTTACAATAGTCTTTAGCACCAGTTCAGCACCAAGGTACTGAATATAATTTGCCCAGATCAGCAGGTTTGATTAACATCTCCAAATCTCTCTGTGTAGCTGTGAAGAGAAGTGGATATGATTAAGCACAGTCCAATGATCTGATGTTTGATCCATGTGTTTATACTGAAAGTGAAGTTTAAACTGCATGCTATTGTTTTTCCAGCTGCTGGAGGAGGACATTGTCACTTTTGTGAAGAACAAGCTGAAGAGAGTCCAAAAACTTCTGAGTCCAAATTGCCCAGAATTATTAGATAATCATGACAATGATGGTGATGATGAGGATCAGAGGAGGAGCAGCGAGTCATTTCTGAAGATCATAGTGAACTTCCTTAGGAGAATGAAGCAGGAGGAGCTGGCTGACTGTCTGCAGAGCAGTAAGAGGATTTCTAGAACATTTTTTAGAAGATAGAGATACAGTGAAATAATCTCCTCAAGTGTTATTTTAGTCAATCATTTCTCCCCTTTAATAATAACCAATTGGTGTTGGATTTCATACCGTTGGAAAACCTGATTAGTCACCTTTATAATGATGTATGATTGGTTTTATCAAAGATGATTGGCTGAAAAAACTTTTCCAAACTTTTCTAAATAATCATGAGCATTCTTAAAGGTTTAGTTTGTAAAATGGGGTGAAAGCCGTGACATCTATTGTTCAGACTCTAGATTGCAGCGCTCATTCACTCACTCACTTGCACTCACCCCTCTCGTTGGCAAAGTGATGGTTTCCTCTGAGGACAAAACTACTTGTTTACTCGACTGAGAGGACTGGGAGTATTTCAGGAGCATGGAGCGGTGAGGTGAAGATCTAAACCATCTTCACCTCATCTGGCTGGATTTTCCATTCGGGCTGCCGTACAAACATGGTGGTGCCAGATGGCGGCACTCTCTAAAGCAAGACCCTTGCTATATGTATATATAAAAGAAGAATTATAAGGCTGCAACAAATTTTGTTTCATTATTATTATATTGCTGTTTATAGCGATTATACACTTATACAAATATAATCATGGGTAGGAGATTCAGGTTTTGTCAATAAACCTTGACAAGTATTTCACACTAGACCTTTACGTGCAATTAGATATTAAAATATTGATTCATATTTCATTCATTGATCTCATTTTTTTCTCTCTATTTAGAAAGTTGTGCTGCAGTTTGTCGACGTGAACACAAATCTGCCCTGAAGAAGAAGTTCCAGTGTGTGTTTGAGGGGATCTCTAAAGCAGGAAACTCAACCCTTCTGAACCAGATCTACACAGAGCTCTACATCACAGAGGGAGGGGCTGGAGAGGTCAATGATGAACATGAGGTCAGACAGATTGAAACAGTGTCCAGGAAACCAGACAGACCAGAAACAACCATCAGAAAAGAAGACATCTTTAAGGCCTCACCTGGCAGAGACCGACCAATCAGAACAGTGATGACAAAGGGAGTGGCTGGCATTGGGAAAACAGTCTTAACACAGAAGTTCACTCTGGACTGGGCTGAAGACAAAACCAACCAGGACATAGACTTCACATTTCCCTTCACCTTCAGAGAGCTGAATGTGCTGAAAGAGAAAAAGTTCAGCTTGGTGGAACTTGTTCATCACTTCTTCCCTGAAACCAAAGAAGCAGGAATCTGCAGGTTTGATCAGTTCCAGGTGGTCTTCATCTTTGACGGTCTGGACGAGTGTCGACTTCCTCTGGACTTCCACAACACTGAGATCCTGACTGATGTGACAGAGTCCACCTCAGTCACCGTGCTGCTGACCAACCTCATCAGGGGGAAACTGCTTCCCTCTGCTCGCCTCTGGATAACCACACGACCTGCAGCAGCCAATCAGATCCCTCCTCAGTGTGTTGACATGGTGACAGAGGTCAGAGGGTTCACTGACCCACAGAAGAAGAGAGAAGATGAGAAGCAGGCCAGAGAGATCATCTCCCACATCAAGACCTCACGAAGCCTCCACATCATGTGCCACATCCCAGTCTTCTGCTGGATCACTGCTACAGTTCTGGAGGAGCTGTTGAAGACCAGAGAGGGAGGAGAGCTGCCCAAGACCCTGACTGAGATGTACATCCACTTCCTGGTGGTTCATCTAAAACTGAAGAAGGTCAAGTATGATGGAGGAGCTGAGACAGATCCACACTGGAGTCCAGAGAGCACAAGGATGATTGAGTCTCTGGGAAAACTGGCTTTTGAGCAGCTGCAGAAAGGAAACCTGATCTTCTATGAATCAGACCTGACAGAGTGTGGCATCGATATCACAGCAGCCTCAGTGTACTCAGGAGTGTTCACACAGATCTTTAAAGAGGAGAGAGGCCTGTACCAGGTCCAGGACAAGGTGTTCTGCTTCGTCCATCTGAGTGTTCAGGAGTTTCTGGCTGCTCTTCATGTTCATCTGACCTTCATCAACTCTGGACTCAACCTGATGTCACAACAACAAACAACCTCCAAGAAGACTGAAACAACTGGAGTCAAATCTGCAGAGACAAACTTATACCAGAGCGCTGTGGACGAGGCCTTACGGAGTCCAAATGGACACCTGAACTTGTTCCTCCGCTTCCTCCTGGGTCTTTCACTGGGGACCAATCAGACTCTCCTACAAGGTCTAACGTCAAAGACAGGAAGTGACTCACGGCCCAATCTAGAAACAGTCCAGTACATCAAGAGAAAGATCAGTGAGAATCTCTCTGCAGAGAAAAGCATCAACCTGTTCCACTGTCTGAATGAACTGAATGATCGTTCGCTAGTGGAGGAGATCCAACAGTCCCTGAGATCAGGACGTCTCTCCACAGATGAACTGTCTCCTGGTCAATGGTCGGCTCTGGTCTTCATCTTACTGTCATCAGAAGAAGATCTGGACGAGTTTGACCTGAAGAAATACTCTGGTTCAGAGGAGGCTCTTCTGAGGCTGCTGCCAGTGGTCAAAGCCTCCAACAAAGCTCTGTAAGTGAACATTTATCCATCTGGATTAACTTCTTGTCAAACAAGCACATTTTCTGTCACTGGTACTTTTTGTCTGGTTGTTCTCCTTTCAGGCTGAGTGGCTGTAACCTCTCAGAGAGAAGTTGTGAAGCTCTGTCCTCAGTCCTCAGCTCCCAGTCCTCTAGTCTGAGGGCGCTTTCACACCTAATAGTCCGGACCAAGGTCCGGACTTAATTTTTTTTTTTTGTTACATTGTTTCCATATAGTCCAGTAAAGTTCGCTTTCACACTGCTATTATGACAGCGGACTAAAGGATCTACCGACGTCATGACGGATGAGCGTGCGTCTGACGTTAGCGCATAGAAAGTGCTCTGAAAAAAATAAAATAAAAATATGTGTAAAAAAAAAAAAGAAAAAATATAGCCTACTGCTGGAAAGCACGCTGTGGTTTGTAATCGCGGTGCAGAAGAGTGAGTTTAGAGCTGATGAAAGGAGAGAAAAAAAGAGGATTGTGCCGCGGCGAAATGCTCTCATTGATCAGAGTGGCAGCGATCAGCGATCAGCTGTTTTGTGTAGTGGAGGGGAGCACACACACGCTATGCGCACACACGCGTGATCCTCCTGTCTGTCCTCCTGTGTGTGAGTGTGAGAGAAATAAAAGCTCTGACTTGCTGGGGCAGACGTTGTTTGGTGTCACCCGCTGATCCGTCTTGTTCAGACTTTTTTCGGCGGAAAAAATATATATTCGGGTCATTATATAAAAAAAGAGGCTGTATTGTTTGGGGATTTATATTAAACACTCTACTGTTTAATTCCGTGTAAACGTTTACAAGTGTAGCCTACACTGACACACCCATCCCTCTGACCAAATCTGGATATAATATGATCTCCTCCTCTCCCCAAGTGTTGCCGCCGGTTGCCGCGGCTCCTCTTTCCTTTTTTTCTGTTTATTTACTTTTTTCGGCACGAGCGCATCTGACGTTATTTCCTGTATTTGGTCTGATAGTTCGAACCTTCCAAAAAAATGCTTTCACACTACGCAGCAGCGGACCTTGGTCCAGGATAGTCCGGACCGAGACTACCTTCTGAGGCTGGACCAAAGACTCGGTCTTTAGTCCGGACCGTGGTCCCGGGGAGCTTTCACACCTGTCAATTTGATCCGAACTATCTGGAAAGTCCGAAAGTCCGGACCAAACGAGGTAGGTGTGAAAGCCCCCTGAGAGACCTGGACCTGAGGAACAACAACCTGAAGGACTCAGGAGTGAAGCTGTTGTCTGGTGGACTGGAGAGTCCACACTGTAGACTGGAGACTCTCAGGTTAGTGTGTAGCTGTTGTGTATTTATGATACTGATTGTCATTTTGACCAAAGTGCTGCACAGATCAATAATAACATGGTATTAGTAAAATACCATAAAATACACAGTAAAATGCAATAAAATACAAGCTCTAAAAACAAACACAATACAAGTAAAAGACTAAATGTGTCAACCCAACCGAATGCCACGGAGAAAAAGTATGTTTTAAGGAGGATTTAAACGTCTTAATGACCCTGCTGACCAGATGTGCCATGGCAGGCTGTTCCAGAGCCGAGGAGCAACCACAGCAAAAGCTTGATCACCTTTGGTCTTCAGCCGAGTTTCTGGGCTGACTAGTTGCAGCTGATTGGCTGATCTCAGTGCTATGGCAGATGCATGGATATGTAGGAGCTCAGCCAGGTACTGGAGAACCAGTGCTGGATGCTGGATGATTTCTCGTGAATGAACGGGCAAGAGCCTGTGTCACTTTTGGGCTGGGCGATAAAACATAGGATATCCTGAAATAACTTTTCCTCGATAGAAATAGGCTACAAGACGCGGCCGATACAAAGTTGATAGGTTTCATTCATCCATGTTTTGACAGTGTGTGTGTGTGTGTGTGTGTGTGTGTGTCGAGCGGACCCGTTTAGAGAGACACGCGTCTGGATTGATTGATTTTTACTTAACGAAATGAAACAAAAACAATATTATATTAATATATTGTTGTAACTTTAGAAAATATAATCCAGGGGAAAAAAAGGCTTACAAACATGGACCAAAACGGCTTCTCATCTTATGAACGTGATGTAAAGTCATAACGGTAACACTTTCTATGAAGACTACCTCTATAGTGCATTATGAGCACATTCATAATGCATTATAATGCTCATCATAATCAGTCATAATGCACTATGACTACACTCATAAACACACATAAAGCTTTATGATGCACTATATCAACAGTTATAAATCTAGTTTATAATGATTTATAAATCCAAAGGCCTTACGAGTGCTCTTGACTGGTTATAAACTACAGACTGACTGATGGGGCTTATAATACATTATACCCCTCTATACACACACCTAACAATCAACTGTTATAAGGACTCATAGGATGCTATAATATTCCATGAAGGATCATAAGTTATCAATGTATGCTTTAAGTAAAGTGAAGTTTATATGGATGCATCTATAATGCAGCATACCTCATCATAATGTTTCATTGTTGGTGTTAAGTAAAGTGTAACACATGTGCATGCATTTAAAAGAATCTATGATGCACCCTAAGTCATTATGTCAGATACCAAAGTATAATAAATAATAAAATAAAGGTACTTTATTAGTCACATATACAGCTAGTACAGTGAAATTCTTTCTCTGCATTTAACCCATCCCTGAGGAGCAGTGGGCAGCCGCGGTGCAGCGCCCGGGGACCAACTCCAGATTATGAGCCAGTGCCTTTGGTCAGGGGCGCTGACTGGAGGATTAACCTAGCCGACATGTTTTTAGTGGTGGGGGAAACCGGAGCACCCGGAGGAAACCCACGCAGACACGGGGAGAACATGCAAACTCCACACAGAAAGGCCCTGGGCGGCCCGGGATTCGAACCCAGGACCTTCTTGCTGTGAGGCAACAGTGCTAACCACTGTGCCACCGTGCCGCCCCAAATAGATAGATAATTACATTAAGATTTGTCTGCTTAGGAATATGACATTAAAGCCGGGTTTCAACTTCCTTGAAATGACAATAAATCATCCAGAGATGAATATCAAAGCTTTTGCACTCTATACATTGATCATGAGATTATGGTAAATCTGTAAAAGAAGTACAACAATTTATTCACAGTAACTTTTTTATTATCACCTTTTTCAACGATAACAATCATGGTCTAAATACAAGTTATGTATTAATTGGAATATGAAAATAACTGCATAAAAAACTTAGGCTAACTGACATTTTATGTTCAACCTAAAAAGTTGGAGGTCAAATGTGAATATAGAATAATAGCCTAAACCAACAGTTGGTCTAATCTCTCATCAGAGGAGGCTGGACAGAAGATGGTTTCCTGGTTTCATCATCACAGCTCCATACATGATGTCCTTCTTCTGTTGGCACCGGTCACTTAGCTTTCAGTGTGGCTCCTTAGAATTACAGTAAAACACAAAAACTTAAGTTTAAACATGAATGGAGAGGCGCATGACTGTCAGCAGTAAATGACAACCCCCCACCTATATATTGTGCATCAGTACAGTATGATACCAGCAAGATAACAAGTTGATGGATAAACATGGGGAGTTTGCAGTATAAAATATATATAGACCGATCCTACCGGTTCATTGTTCTGGTCATTAGATGCTAAACCGTATTTATCCCGGTCCGGTGCAAGCCTGAGACCAGAGCTACGGTTAGCATGGCTAACATGGAGCTAACACGAAGCTAACGGCTAGCTAGCCGTGTAGTGAATCAGTTATTCACGTTGACAAGTCTTATGTTCTTCGGTCAAAACACACATGAGAACACGCGGAAGAGCAATCAGTGCTATTCTGGAATATACAACAAGTTGAATATGATTAAGACATATTTAGAAAAATAAATGTACTCACCGAATCGAGATATCAGCTCCTCCGGTCGTAGCATCGTCGGACGAGTTGTTTCAGACCGGAAGTCTACGTCCGGTTTGCGTAAAAGGAGCGGGAGGTTCTCTCGTTTCCATTTCCCTCTGTTTACAACTCGTCCGACGATGCTAACGACCGGAGGAGCTGATATCTTGATTCGGTGAGTACATTTATTTTTCTAAATATGTCTTAATCATATTCAACTTGTTGTATATTCCAGAATAGCACTGATTGCTCTTCCGCGTGTTCTCATGTGTGTGTTTTGACCGAAGAACATGAGACTTGTCAACGTGAATAACTGATTCACTACACGGCTAGCTAGCCGTTAGCTTCGTGTTAGCTCCATGTTAGCCATGCTAACCGTAGCTCTGGTCTCAGGCTTGCACCGGACCGGGATAAATACGGTTTAGCATCTAATGACCAGAACAATGAACCGGTAGGATCGGTCTATATATATTTTATACTGCAAACTCCCCATGTTTATCCATCAACTTGTTATCTTGCTGGTATCATACTGTACTGATGCACAATATATAGGTGGGGGGTTGTCATTTACTGCTGACAGTCATGCGCCTCTCCATTCATGTTTAAACTTAAGTTTTTGTGTTTTACTGTAATTCTAAGGAGCCACACTGAAAGCTAAGTGACCGGTGCCAACAGAAGAAGGACATCATGTATGGAGCTGTGATGATGATGAAACCAGGAAACCATCTCCTGTCCAGCCTCCTCTGATGAGAGATTAGACCAACTGTTGGTTTAGGCTATTATTCTATATTCACATTTGACCTCCAACTTTTTAGGTTGAACATAAAATGGCAGTTAGCCTAAGTTTTTTATGCAGTTATTTTCATATTCCAATTAATACATAACTTGTATTTAGACCATGATTGTTATCGTTGAAAAAGGTGATAATAAAAAAGTTACTGTGAATAAATTGTTGTACTTCTTTTACAGATTTACCATAATCTCATGATCAATGTATAGAGTGCAAACGCTTTGATATTCATCTCTGGATGATTTATTGTTATTTCAAGGAAGTTGAAACCCGGCTTTAATGTCATATTCCTAAGCAGACAAATCTTAATGTAATTATCTATACTTTGGTATCTGACATAATGACTTAGGATGCATCATAGATTCTTTTAAATGCATGCACATGTGTTACACTTTACTTAACACCAACAATGAAACATTATGATGAGGTATGCTGCATTATAGATGCATCCATATAAACTTCACTTTACTTAAAGCATACATTGATAACTTATGATCCTTCATGGAATATTATAGCATCCTATGAGTCCTTATAACAGTTGATTGTTAGGTGTGTGTATAGAGGGGTATAATGTATTATAAGCCCCATCAGTCAGTCTGTAGTTTATAACCAGTCAAGAGCACTCGTAAGGCCTTTGGATTTATAAATCATTATAAACTAGATTTATAACTGTTGATATAGTGCATCATAAAGCTTTATGTGTGTTTATGAGTGTAGTCATAGTGCATTATGACTGATTATGATGAGCATTATAATGCATTATGAATGCGCTCATAATGCACTATAGAGGTAGTCTTCATAGAAAGTGTTACCGTAATAACTTTATTTTTTATATATATATATATTTTAATGCAACCTCTAAAACTAGAATGAAAAAATTTTTACTATGTTCCACCTTCTCGGCTCTATTGAAAGTAATGAGCTTAATAGACATATAAAGTAAAGTAAAGTAAAGTAAAGTATGCCTTTATTCATCCCACGACGGGGAAATTCGCAAGTTACAGGAGCAGTACATACAAACACACTCACACATGCCATGCACACTGTAGTGGACTGGTAAAAAAAAATATTAGCAATGACCAATAGATGTGCTTGTAATAATTGCTGTGACGACAGCTGGACACAATGTAACACATGAGCGACACATTAGCATCCTCTTTATCTCTGACCAATGGGTGTGTTTGTGGATACTTCACTCAGGTACATTGTCAGACAGAAGTCCTGCCCCCCACAGTAGGCTACTTCACACAGCTGTTTGCTTTGAACAGAAAAACCGGTTACTACAGTAGCTCTCCTGACACTTTTCAGTTCATAGTCAAAGTGAAGAAATGTCATCGTGTTTCATGTAATAAATTTCACATGTAAGGGGAGCTGAACATAAAGCCTCCATTTTCAGAACTCCAAGACACATGTGCCAGACGCACAGAGGCATGCGTAAAACACAGACTGAGACCACTTCATGATGTTTAGTTGTTTTTTTGTTTGTTCATTTTCGTTTCTTCTTTTCATGGTGTTTAGTTGTTTTTTTGTTTGTTCATTTTCGTTTTCTTCTTTCTACCAGGCATATGTTGAAGTTTGTGATGCACAAGCAGCTCAACTGGAATTAGAAACAAGAGAGCAAAGTGCATCTGATCTGTGGCACAACTGTAGGAAAATCAGGCTTACAGCAAGCTCAGCAAAAAAGGTTCCTGTACATGCATCCACAAGCAGTGAAAAATTTCTTTGTGAACACATATACCCCTCCTTTTGTGGCAACTATGCAACTAACTATGGTCAGGAAAATGAAGTTAGAGCTTGCCATCAACTGAAAGAACAGGGCATGAACATTACTCACAAGGGCACTGTTGTAAGTGTACAAGAACCATGGCTGTCTGCCAGTCCAGATGGGGTCATTGACACACATATGCTTCTAGAAATAAAATGTCCTGTGCCAACCCAGCTCTCACTCACTGATCAGCTTAGTCAGAAATGCAGTGACATCAAACTAGTTGATGGAGAGCTCCAGCTGCGGAAAACTGGTAGCAGGGGATATTATATGCAAGTACAGCTTACAATGTTTTGCACAGGTCTAAAGTCTGCTACACTTCTGATCTGGACACCCAGTGAGCATGTTTCCTTCACAGTGCAGTATGATGAAGTGTTTGTGAGGGAGCTAGTGAAGCGCTTGAGAAGTTTTAGATTGGTTGTAGATGAATATGCTGCAGGCCGGTTTAAGCTGAATGAAAGATACATTGAGATAATGGACAAGGTTTAGTGCACATCTGCACATGTGGCATGACCATAAATGTGTGCCATTCAAAAAGAGAATTAAAAGGACATCTACATTCACATATCACATTTAAAAAGTTGATGACATGTTGCTGTAAACAGTAAATATATACAGTCATACATATATGTTTTACCGTATTCCACGGTTATTTTATTAAATGCATAAGTATTCACATTCTGTACAACAGTTTAACATTGAACGATTCATTGTTTTAAGTACTGGCACTAAATGTAATTTATGTAATGTAAAATAAAATAAATAAGTATTGACAGTGTATAAAAAAAAATGCAAAGAATGTTCACATAAAATCCATAACTCCCTACATGTTTTGTACCAGAGATGTTCTTGTACCCATACATTTTTCAACTATTATGAACACATTTCATTTCATAGTCCTGTACAGTTTAGTGTGTGTGTATAGTGTGTATAGTACTCAAAGCCCTGTTCGTATGGTCCACTCATGTTTATCACATCCCATTAGTTTGAATCACGGATGAGATCCTCCCTTAAATTGACAAGAGCTGCACAGATTCTCAGAATATTGTCTATTTTAGGAGCCATGGTGATCGGAACAACCTGTGAAAGTATTTTGTAAACATTAAACCGTCTGATTGCTCTTTCCACACGAATTCTTACATGTGCAATTCGTCTAGTCACTACTGCATGTCACCTGTTCCTCAGTTAGTTGTCCACGCTTCTTTGTAAAAGAAGGCATTACCAACTTTACCTTTCTCTCAAACAGCAAATCTTTTACAGTAAAGCATCTATCTGCCATAACCTCATCTCCAGGCATCAAGTAATCTAATATTCCTGAGTCCATGGTGATGAATTTGTCACTACATCGACCCCCATATGCAGAAGAAATAAACATAATCAGTCCACATGGGGCAACAGCTACCAGGTATTTCACTGTGTTATGTGAATAATAATGGCTGAATGATTCCCCTCTTGAATCAAGGTTTTTGGGTTTTTGTAAAAGGCTCTCACTGCAGTCTACAATACATGTTGTGTTTGGGAAGTTCTCCTTAAATGATGCAGGCATGCACAAATGGTTTCTCTTGGAAGCCATGGGATTAGAGGTCGCAAAACTTCCTCCAGTTTATCAATCCAGTGCGAGATTATTTTGCTAGCCATGCTTACAGAAATGTCTGCTCAGATCTTGGTCTTTAACTTCATAATTGTCATGAGAACTTGATCTTTCACACACATAGAAAATGACCTATTGGCATACCCTTCCAGTACTGACACAAGAGTGTTAAATGTTTCTAGGGCTAGACCAGTGTAGAGCAACGCATCTGTATTATTTTGAAGCAAGAAGTAGCTAATTTCATCACACTGAATCATCTTACCCTGGATGTCCTGTACGTTGGCTGTCAGGTGGTCAGGGGGATGGTGCAGGATTTGAGATGCTGGTCTGGTCTGGTCTGAGGCAGTTGAATAATCATGATCATGTAGTGCAGAGTCCCGTGTCTGGACTGAGCGCATCTGTAGGTCAGGGGGATGGTGCAGGATTTGAGATACTGGTCTGGTCTGGTCTGACGCAGTTGAATTACAGTCCACTGTGCAGTCTGATAAACAAAAAAATATGGCTCAAGTTAGACACTCGGACAGTAAACACTGTAGACAAGCAAGCATGTCACATATTCAGAGGGCATTGCAATATGAATTTAAATGAAGTAAAAGTACAAAAGTCATATGACTTTTAAATTATAATAGAAATTATAATATGTGTGTATACACACACACACACACGTATAATTTCCAGTTGTATTGTTTTTTTTGTTTTGTTTTTGTATTGATAATCTTAATCTGCAAGGTAACTAACTAAAGATATAAAATACTTGTAGTTTTGTTAAAAAGAACAATATTTGCCTCTGAGATATATATCTCAGAAGCATGTCTGTATAAAAAACTGCTAATAGTAAAATAACAATCACTTTTAAGGTTAAAGCAGAAGTAAGCAATATATTTGTGTTAATATAAGTCTTAAATAGTTATATCTTCCGACAGCAATCACTTACATAGAGTGTTTGGACCGAAACACGGGTCTGTCAGTCACTCTGCTCTGCTCAGGAGAAAACGTTTCGCGTATCCTACAGTTTTTATCCAATGAGGAGAGAGAACGGCATGCAGGGCTGTGTGTGCAGCCAAGGGATGCACGTGAATGTGGTGACGTAGGGACGAGGACTGTTATGGTGCGTTCAAGGCAGCCCGTAACTCGTGTTTTTCCGACCTGTGAAGTCGTACCAGTTCGATCTGGTTCACAGGTCGGAAGTTACGAGTGGCCGTTATAGTGACTTTCACAGGTAAAACAGGTCGGAAAAACACGAGTGGGTTGCCTGGAACGCTACAAAGTCGTAAGTTGTGACTTGAAGCTGTAATTAACGGTTTCAAAAGCCTGCCTGGAACGCAGCATTAGCCAAAACGACCGGATCGCTTACTTCTGCTTTAATTCTCATGTGACAAAGGATAAGTGTAGTTTTACTTACGACGTTCATCCTCAACGTTTTCATGGCTGCTACTGATGGAACCAACAGTCTCAGTGGCTGTTGTGCGGACTAACTGTCGCCTCTTCGGAGGAGGAGGTCGGTAGTAACCCAAATAGAGATCCGGATCGGGGTTCAGTTTTGTCGGACGTTTATCGACGAAGTGGCAGGAGCAAACATACACTCTTTTCGGAGGATACTTCCGTTTTAAAGCTGCGAGCCACGCTAGCTTTCGTTCCTCGTCCCTCGGCATGGAGTGCAGGGTGTAGGGTGCAGGGCACGGGCAGTCGAGCCGTAGTTGTTGGTGCTCAAAACAAACTTTTTCTGATAAAATTTTTAGTTTCTTTGAGTTGTTGTGGCAGCCAATAACAGCACAAGTTGAACCTGAGCTCATTTTTAAAAAACGTATATGACTTACGCTGCTTCGGCTAGTTTGTATTTTTGTTTCGATCAGCTGACACTGGATCAGCTGTGTTGACACCGGAAACAGGAAACCGGCAAGCGGAAGTAGTGTTCTGTCATGGCAACGCCCATAGGGTTTTTAAGAAACTCGTGGATAGGACCGGGTCTGGATCCAAGTTTGAGCAAATAAATGAGCAAAGACCCGACCAGGTCCGACCAGTGTTTAAGCCTGGACCGGATGTGGCTGCAAGATTTATTTATTTTTTTAATTCTCCGCCGGACCGCAGCAAAAAAAGAAAAAAAAAGAAGAAGAAGAAGAAGAAGCCCGTAGTTGTGTTTAGAGACGTGACAGGTGTGGCATGACCATAGACTGTATAAAGAAGGGCATGACAAGCTGGTGATCAGCTGTGGTCATTGAATTGTTAGACTACACTACAGTAGGTCATTTCAATTTGCGCATCTGTGTTTTTTCCTTTTTATAACATCTATGCGCATCGAGAGTGAGTGAGAAACAGAGAAACAGCGGGTGCACACCAGATGATTGCCAACCAGCAAAAACTGAAACGAGACAGTTATAGAGAGGAAAAACACACAATATAGGCTATGTCCAAAAGGCTTTGCCCCGTCATCACGACGTGAGTGAGGAAGGATCGGATGGTGGCTCAGGTTTAGTGATGAGGAACTGTCACTGTCAGCTGCTGCTCCAAACAGACATGTTACAAACTTTATTTTGAAGGGACAGATTAGATGTTGATTTCGTTAACAGTGACTTTGCACCCAAACATCAAGCATATATCGGGTGCTGTCACATCCGGTACAATCGACCGCGCGTGGAGGACGCGCTTCAGTTCGGCGTCTGGTCTATTTTTCACGTGAGCCATGAGCTCCGTCTGTCAAGCTGGATAGACGGATCGTACCAGACAGGAAGTCAGCCACAGAAAAGGCGAGAGAATCCGGTCAACACATCCATACATACAGCGCTAGAGACAGACCTGTGTGTGTGGAAAACCGAGTACAGACGAGTGGTTGATGTTTTCCCGGTGCGGAGAGAGCAGGAGAAGCAGCTCTCTATGTAACCAGCCAAGCTGCGAGGACGTGCGCAGCGCCCGCTCCAGGCTGTGAGAACTCTTTAATCGAAGCAACATTGTTGCGAATTATTGGCTCTGGCAGAAGCTCTGCGCCGTGCCTTTATATAAAGTCTATGCGCCGTACACACTGTTTCGGCTGCCTGTTTTGTCATAGTTTATCAACGTTTTTTCGCCATTCTTCATTAGGATAATGTTAAGTTCATTTTGTGGTGGGGACAAAATTTTTCTTGACAAAAAGTGGTGGGGACATGTCCCCAGCGTCCCCAGTGTAAATGACGCCTATGGATTGCACCCAAACATTATTATCTCCGTCTTTTTAAAAAGTTTTTGGGCATTCAGGATTTTTCCAATTTAGTTCAATTTACAATCATGCAATTGTTTCAATTCATGTTCTAAACTGTTCTCCACAGAGTTCTCCAGGAGACCTCAGAGGTTCTCAGTGATCAGTTCACCAGGCAGAATCACACAGACCTGGACTCCATATTTATGGTGTGTAAATGTTCATCCACACACAGAACTGATGACTACAGCAGCCACCAAGAAATGTTCCGCTACTGACAGTGTCACGTTGCTTTACCTGTTTTACAAAACATTTCTTGTCTCTCTCCTGTTCATCTGCAATGAATCCCAAAGAAAACATTTGTTGTTGTAATTTTTCTTTGGTATTTCAGCCTCATCAAAAATAACTTGGACAATGAGGTTTATTTTGTCCTCTCTTATGAAACAAAACAAAATGTTTTTTTTTTTTTTTACAATAGTCTTTAGCACCAGTTCAGCACCAAGGTACTGAATATAATTTGCCCAGATCAGCAGGTTTGATTAACATCTCCAAATCTCTCTGTGTAGCTGTGAAGAGAAGTGGATATGATTAAGCACAGTCCAATGATCTGATGTTTGATCCATGTGTTTATACTGAAAGTAAAGTTTAAACTGCATGCTATTGTTTTTCCAGCTGCTGGAGGAGGACATTGTCACTTTTGTGAAGAACAAGCTGAAGAGAGTCCAAAAACGTCTGAGTCCAAATTGCCCAGAATTATTAGATAATCATGACAATGATGGTGATGATGAGGATCAGAGGAGGAGCAGCGAGTCATTTCTGAAGATCACAGTGAACTTCCTTAGGAGAATGAAGCAGGAGGAGCTGGCTGACTGTCTGCAGAGCAGTAAGAGGATTTCTAGAACATTTTTTAGAAGATAGAGATACAGTGAAATAATCTCCTCAAGTGTTATTTTAGTCAATCATTTCTCCCCTTTAATAATAACCAATTGGTGTTGGATTTTATACCGTTGGAAAACCTGATTAGTCACCTTTATAATGATGTATGATTGGTTTTATCAAAGATGATTGGCTGAAAAAACTTTTCCAAACTTTTCTAAATTATCATGAGCATTCTTAAAGGTTTAGTGTGTAAAATGGGGTGAAAGCCGTGACATCTATTGTTCAGACTCTAGATTGCAGCGCTCATTCACTCACTCACTTGCACTCACCCCTCTCGTTGGCAAAGTGATGGTTTCCTCTGAGGACAAAACTACTTGTTTACTCGACTGAGAGGACTGGGAGTATTTCAGGAGCATGGAGCGGTGAGGTGAAGATCTAAACCATCTTCACCTCATCTGGCTGGATTTTCCATTCGGGCTGCCGTACAAACATGGTGGTGCAAGATGGCGGCACTCTCTAAAGCAAGACCCTTGCTATATGTATATATAAAAGAAGAATTATAAGGCTGCAACAAATTTTGTTTCATTATTATTATATTGTTATAGCGATTATACACTTATACAAATATAATCATGGGTAGGAGAGTCAGGTTTTGTCAATAAACCTTGACAAGTATTTCACACTGGACCTTTACGTGCAATTAGATGTTAAAATATTGATTCATATTTCATTAATTTTTTTTTCTCTATTTAGAAAGTCGTGCTGCAGTTTGTCGACGTGAACACAAATCTGCCCTGAAGAAGAAGTTCCAGTGTGTGTTTGAGGGGATCTCTAAAGCAGGAAACTCAACCCTTCTGAACCAGATCTACACAGAGCTCTACATCACAGAGGGAGGGGCTGGAGAGGTCAATGATGAACATGAGGTCAGACAGATTGAAACAGCGTCCAGGAAACCAGACAGACCAGAAACAACCATCAGACAAGAAGACATCTTTAAGGCCTCACCTGGAAGAGACCGACCAATCAGAACAGTGATGACAAAGGGAGTGGCTGGCATTGGGAAAACAGTCTTAACACAGAAGTTCACTCTGGACTGGGCTGAAGACAAAACCAACCAGGACATAGACTTCACATTTCCCTTCACCTTCAGAGAGCTGAATGTGCTGAAAGAGAAAAAGTTCAGCTTGGTGGAACTTGTTCATCACTTCTTCCCTGAAACCAAAGAAGCAGGAATCTGCAGGTTTGATCAGTTCCAGGTGGTCTTCATCTTTGACGGTCTGGACGAGTGTCGACTTCCTCTGGACTTCCACAACACTGAGATCCTGACTGATGTGACAGAGTCCACCTCAGTCACCGTGCTGCTGACCAACCTCATCAGGGGGAAACTGCTTCCCTCTGCTCACCTCTGCATAACCACACGACCTGCAGCAGCCAATCAGATCCCTCCTCAGTGTGTTGACATGGTGACAGAGGTCAGAGGGTTCACTGACCCACAGAAGGAGGAGTACTTCAGGAAGAGGTTCAGAGATGAGGAGCAGGCCAGAGAGATCATCTCCCACATCAAGACATCACGAAGCCTCCACATCATGTGCCACATCCCAGTCTTCTGCTGGATCACTGCTACAGTTCTGGAGGAGCTGTTGAAGACCAGAGAGGGAGGAGAGCTGCCCAAGACCCTGACTGAGATGTACATCCACTTCCTGGTGGTTCATCTAAAACTGAAGAAGGTCAAGTATGATGGAGGAGCTGAGACAGATCCACACTGGAGTCCAGAGAGCAGGAAGATGATTGAGTCTCTGGGAAAACTGGCTTTTGAGCAGCTGCAGAAAGGAAACCTGATCTTCTATGAATCAGACCTGACAGAGTGTGGCATCGATATCACAGCAGCCTCAGTGTACTCAGGAGTGTTCACACAGATCTTTAAAGAGGAGAGAGGCCTGTACCAGGTCCAGGACAAGGTGTTCTGCTTCGTCCATCTGAGTGTTCAGGAGTTTCTGGCTGCTCTTCATGTTCATCTGACCTTCATCAACTCTGGACTCAACCTGATGTCACAACAACAAACAACCTCCAAGAAGACTGAAACAACTGGAGTCAAATCTGCAGAGACAAACTTATACCAGAGCGCTGTGGACGAGGCCTTACGGAGTCCAAATGGACACCTGGACTTGTTCCTCCGCTTCCTCTTGGGTCTTTCACTGGGGACCAATCAGACTCTCCTACAAGGTCTAACGTCAAAGACAGGAAGTGACTCACGGCCCAATCAAGAAACAGTCCAGTACATCAAGAGAAAGATCAGTGAGAATCTCTCTGCAGAGAAAAGCATCAACCTGTTCCACTGTCTGAATGAACTGAATGATCGTTCGCTAGTGGAGGAGATCCAACAGTCCCTGAGATCAGGACGTCTCTCCACAGATGAACTGTCTCCTGGTCAATGGTCGGCTCTGGTCTTCATCTTACTGTCATCAGAAGAAGATCTGGACGAGTTTGACCTGAAGAAATACTCTGGTTCAGAGGAGGCTCTTCTGAGGCTGCTGCCAGTGGTCAAAGCCTCCAACAAAGCTCTGTAAGTGAACATTTATCCATCTGGATTAATTTCTTGTCAAACAAGCACATTTTCTGTCATTTTCTGTCACCTTTTGTCTGGTTGTTCTCCTTTCAGGCTGAGTGGCTGTAACCTCTCAGAGAGAAGTTGTGAAGCTCTGTCCTCAGTCCTCAGCTCCCAGTCCTCTAGTCTGAGAGACCTGGACCTGAGGAACAACAACCTGAAGGACTCAGGAGTGAAGCTGTTGTCTGTTGGACTGGAGAGTCCACACTGTAGACTGGAGACTCTCAGGTTAGTGTGTAGCTGTTGTGTATTTATGATACTGATTGCTTGTTTTCTTGAGGTATTGGATGCTTGTTTTGTTTTTTGCCTGCAATTCCGCATCAGGTTGAGCTGCTGTAACCTCTCACAAAGAAGTTGTGAAGCTCTGTCCTCAGACGTCAGCTCCCAGTCCTCTAGTCTGAGACACCTGGACCTGAGTGACAACGACCTGCAGGACTCAGGAGTGAAGTTGCTGTCTGGTGGACTGGAGAGTCCACACTGTAGACTGGAGACTCTCAGGTAGGGTGAATATATGTTTTTGGTAACCCTTTAATTTCCAGGCCGTTAATTACGTCATAATATCAAGAAATTACCCAGAAATAATGATTAATTGCCTAGTAATGTCAAGAAATTGCCTAGAAATAACGGTCAATTTCATAGTAATAACGAGAAATATAGCCAGGAAATAACTTATAATTGTGTAGAAATAGCCCAGTAATAATGGTCAATTGTGTAGTAATGTTGAGAAATATAGCCCAGAAATAACAATTAATTACATGGTAATGTCAAGAAATATAGCAAAGAAATGACTCTCTAGTAATATAGACAAGTTGTAGTAGTAGAATTGCAGTGAATTACTGCTAAGTATTGGGTAATTACAGAGTAAATAGCCTGTCGTTTCCATGATATAGTCAAGTACTTTCAGTGTGATTAACCTGATGTAATTGTAATTTCCACAGTCTTACCTTATGGTTAGCTGCAATATCTGTTTCCCAAAAGCAAATGGTAGATCTGGCAACTGCTGGAAATGTCACCATAGTTAACCCATAATTACCTTTCTGCTGCCTGCAAAGTGTAGTGGACTTTGTTCCTTAGAAACGTATGGGTAGTTTCAGCATAACTAACATGGTTATGAGAACTTCCACAGTAATAGTCTTGCCCAGTGGAAATGTCACCGTAGTTAACCCATAATTACCTTTCCACTGCCTGTAAAATGTAGTGAGCTTTGTTCCTTAGAAACGTATGGGTAGTTTCAACATAACTAACATGGTTATGAGAACTTCCACTGTAATAGTCTTGCCCATAACCCATTTGGATGAAAGATGGTAGATGTGGCAACTGCTGGAAATGTCACCGTAGTTAACCCATAATTACCTTTCTGCTGCCTGCAAACTGTAGTGGGCTTTGTTCCTTAGAAACGTATGGGTAGTTTCAACATAACTAACACAGTAATAAGATCTTACACTGTAATAGTCTTTCCCAGTAACCCATTTGGATCAAATGTATAAATATTTTCCAACAAAGATAAGCTACGTACCATGAAATGTCACAACATGAACTCTTTTTAGGAACATAGAAGCCATTTCCAAATAATGGAGGAGATAATTACCTTCACATTTTATATTAAGTGTACAATATTCCTGCTATAACCTATCCACCTTTTTCTGAACTTCATAGAAGAAAGGCAAAGTAGATTAGAGTACATGAATGGGATGTTGTCCTGTTAAATCTCAAAACTCATATTCACATGTTCCCATGAAGAAAATACAATGAAGCTGTTTTCAGTTGTTTTTAATAATTTCCCTGCTTATGTCAGCGTATTGGAACATTCCCAGTAGAGTTATTCCCTTTCCGATACCAGTATTGGAAATGCCTCCGATACCACCAAAAATGTTGGCATCGGTATCAGCAGTCGGCTACTGGAGTCCATGTGTAGCCGGGATGGTCTACTGCGTTGTGTTCTGTGCACAATAACACGGGACGCAGGGCTGGGTTCACACTCAGGTTTATTCCTGTATGATGGCAACATAAAACAAAAAGGATGTGAATTAAATGGTCATCTTCTCCATAAAAGTCCTCTCTCAGTCAGGAACAGTGCAGACTGACAAATGCAGCACTATTTCTCCCAAAAAACTACCACATTTCTTCACATGGTAAAACATACAAGTAAACATCTCTAACATAACAATGGAGGCTGAGCAACCACACACATACCTGTATGATGGCGACATAAAACTAAATGGATGTGAATGAAATGGTCATCTTCTCCATAAAAGTCCTACCACACAAAAAATAAAATACATTTAGCATGTAGGCTAGTACATGGAGGACGCATTGACACATGCACACCACACACGCACACCACACACACACGCACGCACACTCACGCACACACACAGGGAGAAATCGCGGCAAAATAACTGTCTCTCTCTTGCTCAAAACAGCTCTTAAAACACACTACACGACAGAAAACACCATTCCAAACAGTTTTAGATTAACATTTGTTCATTAAATTGGCAATAAAACTCAACAAATGTAACTTTTCGGTCCCGGAGCCTCAACTAGGCTACATACCTCTCTCAGTCAGGAACAGCGCAGACTGACGAGAGAGAAGGGAGCGACATGCGTCATATCCGCAGACTTTCAAAATAAAAGATCGGGTTTGTAAAGATGAAAGAAATACAAAAATAAAACCACAAAAATTTGAATTATACAGTATTAACAATAACAATAATCCATATTTGAAGTAAAAAGAAACCAAAACACATCATCTGATGGATTTTGGTGAAATTCATAACAATAAAATAAACACCAAAATGTGTAGTAGTTTCCTTTTTCTGTTTATCTGTGGCCCACAACATAATTTTAATTATTATTATAATAATTATTATTCTATTCTAGCTGCATGTTGTATTTATAACCCACAGATAAACACACGTGGTATCGGATCGGTGCCTGTAACAGATAGAAAAAGGAAACAACACATTTTATTGTTATTAATTTCACCAAAATCCATCTGATGATGTGATTTAAGTTCTTTTTTACTTTAAATATGGATTATTGTTAATATAATTAAATTTTTGTGGTTTTATTTTTGTATTTCTTTCATTTTTACAAAACCGATCTTTTATTTTGAAAGTCTGCGGATATGACGCACGTCGCTCCCTTCTCTCTCGTCAGTCTGCGCTGTTCCTGACTGAGAGAGGTATGTAGCCTAGTTGAGGCTCCGGGACCGAAAAGTTACATTTGTTGAGTTTTATTGCCAATTTAATGAACAAATGTTTATCTAAAACTGTTTGGAATGGTGTTTTCTGTCGTGTAGTGTGTTTTAAGAGCTGTTTTGAGCAAGAGAGAGACAATTATTTTGCCGCGATTTCTCCCTGTGTGTGTGTGTGCGTGAGTGTGCGTGCGTGCGTGCATGCGTGTGTGGTGTGCATGTGTCAATGCGTCCTCCACTAGCCTACATGCTAAATGTATTTTATTTTTTGTGTGGTAGGACTTTTATGGAGAAGATGACCATTTCATTCACATCCATTTAGTTTTATGTCGCCATCATACAGGTATGTGTGTGGTTGCTCAGCCTCCATTGTTATGTTAGAGATGTTTACTTGTATGTTTTACCATGTGAAGAAATGTGGTAGTTTTTTGGGAGAAATTGTGCTGCATTTGTCAGTCTGCACTGTTCCTGACTGAGAGAGGACTTTTATGGAGAAGATGACCATTTAATTCACATCCTTTTTGTTTTATGTTGCCATCATACAGGAATAAACCTGAGTGTGAACCCAGCCCTGCGTCCCGTGTTATTGTGCACAGAACACAACGCAGTAGACCGTCCCGGCTACACATGGACTCCAGTAGCCGACTGCTGATACCGATGCCAACATTTTTGGTGGTATCGGAGGCATTTCCAATACTGGTATCGGAAAGGGAATAACTCTACTGGGAATGTTCCAATACGCTGACATAAGCAGGGAAATTATTAAAAACAACTGAAAACAGCTTCATTGTATTTTCTTCATGGGAACATGTGAATATGAGTTTTGAGATTTAACAGGACAACATCCCATTCATGTACTCTAATCTACTTTGCCTTTCTTCTATGAAGTTCAGAAAAAGGTGGATAGGTTATAGCAGGAATATTGTACACTTAATATAAAATGTGAAGGTAATTATCTCCTCCATTATTTGGAAATGGCTTCTATGTTCCTAAAAAGAGTTCATGTTGTGACATTTCATGGTACGTAGCTTATCTTTGTTGGAAAATATTTATACATTTGATCCAAATGGGTTACTGGGAAAGACTATTACAGTGTAAGATCTTATTACTGTGTTAGTTATGTTGAAACTACCCATACGTTTCTAAGGAACAAAGCCCACTACAGTTTGCAGGCAGCAGAAAGGTAATTATGGGTTAACTACGGTGACATTTCCAGCAGTTGCCACATCTACCATCTTTCATCCAAATGGGTTATGGGCAAGACTATTACAGTGGAAGTTCTCATAACCATGTTAGTTATGTTGAAACTACCCATACGTTTCTAAGGAACAAAGCTCACTACACTTTACAGGCAGTGGAAAGGTAATTATGGGTCAACTACGGTGACATTTCCACTGGGCAAGACTATTACTGTGGAAGTTCTCATAACCATGTTAGTTATGCTGAAACTACCCATACGTTTCTAAGGAACAAAGTCCACTACACTTTGCAGGCAGCAGAAAGGTAATTATGGGTTAACTATGCAGCAGTTGCCAGATCTACCATTTGCTTTTGGGAAACAGATATTGCAGCTAACCATAAGGTAAGACTGTGGAAATTACAATTACATCAGGTTAATCACACTGAAAGTACTTGACTATATCATGGAAACGACAGGCTATTTACTCTGTAATTACCCAATACTTAGCAGTAATTCACTGCAATTCTACTACTACAACTTGTCTATATTACTAGAGAGTCATTTCTTTGCTATATTTCTTGACATTACCATGTAATTAATTGTTATTTCTGGGCTATATTTCTCAACATTACTACACAATTGACCATTATTACTGGGCTATTTCTACACAATTAAAAGTTATTTCCTGGCTATATTTCTCATTATTACTATGAAATTGACCGTTATTTCTAGGCAATTTCTTGACATTACTAGGCAATTAATCATTATTTCTGGGTAATTTCTTGATATTATGACGTAATTAACGGCCTGGAAATTAAAGGGTTACCATGTTTTTTATGATCTTTTATTGGATGAGGTGAAATAATGAAGTGGGAAGGTTTGCAGAATTGGGCGATGGTTTAATATATTATCTGAAGAACACACAACTCACACTGATTAAATATATCTCTCTTACTCGCTCTGTTATGTGTATATTTACAAATTAATTTAGAGTTGTGTGTGTGTATTTGTTCAGGTTGTTATATTGTCGGGTCACAGAGGAAGGCTGTTCTTGTCTGGCCTCAGCTCTGAGCTCCAACCCCTCCCATCTGAGAGAGCTGGACCTGAGCTACAATCATCCAGGAGAATCAGGAGTGGAGCTGCTGTCTGCTGGACTGGAGGATCCAGAGTGGAGACTGGACAATCTCAGGTATGGACAGATGGACAGACAACAGCAGCTCTCACACTGTGTCTCTGTCTCTCTGACTGATTAACCGATTGGAGGTGGATGAAGCTGATCCTGACTTTGTGTCGTCCTCCAGGTTGGACCATTGTGGACCTCAGAGACTGAGACCTGGTCTGAGGAAGTGTGAGTGTGTTTTAAATGTGATTCATGAGAACACAGCTGCACATACAGAGAACAAAGGGAATCGTGTGCTTGAATCTGATGTAAAGATGAACTGGGTGCCGGCTCAAAAAACGAAAGAAGAAAAAACTGAAATATCAGCACTCACAAAATAAACTTGAAACATTTATTAAGCGCACAGCAGTGTCTGACGGACGCGTTTCAGCCCTTGGCTTTCCTCAGTGTAACACGGCGTTCACACTGGACACGATAGACGCGAATACAATCGCGCCAGACGCTTCATTCGCGCCGCTTGGTCATTTTGGATCATTCGCGTCCATCGCGTCATTCGCACTAGACGCTCCGCCCGTTAATTTGAAAACCGGTACTCTCAACCCGCTCTCTTTCCACGTCGATCGTGGCTGATATCATTTTTACAGTCTATGCTGATATCACCACCGTTGCTGCACTGTACTTGCTGTACCTGGCCTCCCCTTCCTTCCCATGGACCAGTCTGCCACCCAGTCCTCCCATCGAGCTGACCGCCCCCCCCCCCCCCGCCCCCTCCCCTCACCAGAGACTGCCTTCATCAACTCCTGCTAACATTTCCATATTTCGCACATTCTGTGACAAACTGTAAACTGTTTTCCTGTCTGTAACAACATCTATTGCACGTCTGTCCGTCCTGGGTGAGGGATCCCTCCTCTGTTGCTCACCCTGAGGTTTCTCCGATTTTTCCCTGTTAAAAGGGTTTCCATGGAGTTTTTCCTCAGTGGATGTGAGGGTCTAAGGACAGAGGATGTTGTTACGATGCCATGTAAAGCCCTTTGAGACAAACTGTTTGTAAAAACGGGCTATACAAATAAAATTGCCTTGCCTTGCCTTGTACAAGTCTCAGAGACACCGGAAAACCACCCGCCGCCGTGTCTGGGTTCACTGTGTGTGTGTGTGTGTTTTTTTTTGTTCACTCTGTGTAGAAGACGGCAGCGGTGCCCACACACAGCTCATATACAATTAGCTTCTCCTTCATGTTGTTCTGAGTGTAAACAACCGTACAGAGAAGTGATGTCGTCGGCTTGAACTCGTCGCTGATTGGATGTCACGGCGCGATGCCACCTGAAAAGTTCAATATTTTCAACTTTATTTGCGCCGCTCCAGACGCTTCAGATGTGCTGCTTCATTCGCGCCGCTCCAGACGCTTCATTCGCGCCGCGTCTCATCGCGCCAGATGCTCCAATCGCGCCGCCTCCGTCCGAATCGCGTGTCATCGCGCCATTTACATTGATTTTCAATGTAGCGTTGCCGCTCCATTCGCATCTATCGCGTCTGGTGTGAACGCCCCTTAACACACACAGCTGCACATGTAAGACTAGATTTTTACATTTTCCAGATGTCTAATTTCTCCAGAGTTTCATTCAGGATTCAGCTTTTGTTTTTGTCAGTGTGGCTGGAAAGATGTTAGAAATCAATCAATTTAAATCCACAAACAACAAACTGATCACATTGATCAAACAAAACAAATCAATACATGTGATTAACAGTGGAACCAACAAAACCATAAACACAACAGGCTATAAATGCAACAGAATGATGATGGTATACTGACGAACTGTGTAGGTATTTTTACTGTTTCTTATTTATTGTATTGTTTTTGTATGAATGTCTCACTGCGAGGAAAATTTACCTGCGGGTACAAATAAAGCAATCTAATCTAATCTAATCTAATCTAATAATTAAAGCAGAAGTAAGTGGAATGTTTGTGTTAATATAAGTCTTAAATAGTTATATCTTCCGACAGCAATCACTTATATTGAGTGTTTGGTCTGAAACACGGGTCTGTCAGTCACTCTGCTCTGCTGTAAGCGGAGGAGAAAACTTTCCTTGTATTCTACAACCTTTATCCAATGAGGAGAGAGAACGGCATAAAGGGGCAGTCCTCTCTGTGTGTGCAGCCAAGGGATGCGCCTGAATGTGGTGACGTAGGGACGAGGGCGGGGACTGCCAACTCCATCGGCTGACAAGAAGTTAGCCAAAACGACCGAATCGCTTACTTCTGCTTTAATGTCACAAAGATGTTAAAAAGATGATTAAAGTGATCTGAGGTTCATTTATCCTCCAGTTCCTCCCTGAATGTCAGACCTGGAGCCAGATGTGTGACACATCTGTACAAATACCAGACACACTCAATGAAAAACATATAAACTAGTGTTTGTTTAAACAGTGTGTGATGGTTTCTAAATCCGTCTCTTCAGTCTTAACATTGATCTTTAAATCACCAATCAAAGGCATATTAATGAGCTTAATTTTGTCTGAGTAATCTACTGAGTGTGAGCTCTTTGATGGAGGAAATGACAGTTTTAGAAAGCAGATGGTTCAGAGCTTCTTTGTGCTGCAGTGGAAGATGATGATCCAGTTTCATTAGTGACACTTTATTTTATTCACTTCATGTGTTTATTCGTGTGGATCTTCATTAGCCTCATCCTCAGGTCCACACCAGAAGAAAAGCACAATTGACATTTGAATTGTTCTCTTTGATGAATTGTCAGTGAAGTTGTTGATAAATGAACAGATGATAAACTGCAGCTGTGTTGTGTCTTGTTCTCTCCATCAGACGCCTGTGAACTGGAAGTGGACATGAACTCAGTGAACAGACACCTAAAACTGTCTGACAACAACAGGAAGGTGACACGCGTGAAATGGGATCAGTCATATCCTGATCATCCAGACAGATTTGACTTCTCATCTCAGCTGCTGTGTTCAACTGGTCTGACTGGTCGCTGTTACTGGGAGGTGGAGTGGAGAGGAAGAGTTTTTATATCAGTGAGTTATAGAGGAATCAGAAGGAAGGGAATCGGTGAAGACTGTAGGTTTGGATGGAACGATCAGTCCTGGAGACTGAAGTGCTCTGATTTTGATGGTCGGTACTCTGTCTGTCACAACAACAGAGAAACAGCCATCTTCTCCTCATGTGTCTCTAACAGAGTAGCAGTGTATGTGGACTGTCCTGCTGGCTCTCTGTCCTTCTACAGTGTCTCCTCTGACTCACTGATCCTCCTCCACACCTTCAACACCACCTTCACTAAACCTCTGTATCCTGGGTTCTGGATCAGTCCTGGTTCCTCAGTCAGTACGTTTACATGACACTTGAAAAAACCGAATTATTGGCTTAATCCGACTATAACTGGATAACTGAAGTGCATGTAAACACCTTAGTCCGACTGAAATCGGAGTTGAGAACTCCGATTAAGACACCCAGATAATGCGATTGGAATTCGATTTTCTCCGTCATGTATACACCTTAGTCGGAGTATAACTGGACAATGCATGTGCGCATGCTCCACAACAGTAGAGACGGCACCAAGTGGAGCAGAGAAGCCGCCCGAACCCCGCAAAGTAAAGAAAAAAAAAACAACGTCAGCGCAGATTCAATGCGTTTCACACAGCGCCACCAGCAAGAGTGTTTTATTAGAGAGAGAGAGAGAGAGAGAGAGAGAGAGAGAGAGAGAGAGAGAGAGAGAGAGAGAGAGAGAGGAAAAAAGGAAGCCCGTATCCTATTCTCAGCGCGCATCCAGCCCAGACTGGTGCGTCTGGTCGGGAACTGCAGTTGAGAATTTATTATTAAGCTACTAAGTTGTTTATATTCAGTTTTTTACGAGGTAACAGAAAAGTCAACAGGACAGGGGGCGTATTAACCCGCTGAAACAACGGCTGACGGCGCATGAGGGGGTGGACCCCGTCAGTTATTCGATTTTCTCAGTTGCATGTATATTGAGACAAGGACAGAAGTCCGACTTGACGCCAAAATCGAATTTTGAGCATAGCTCGATTAAGCTCTGCATGTAAACGTACTGAGTGTCTCTGTGTCCTGTTTAGGTCACACTGTCTCTCCTGAGGATGGACAGACAGACAGATAGATAGATAAAGAGATACAGTGCATACAGAAATAAAGTATGCCCCCCTTAAAATTTTCTCCATTTATTATGTTGTAGCTTTATGTTAAAAGGTGGGGTTGGCAGGATTTGTTTTGAAAACAAGCCTACAGGTCTTTGACCAGTCAAATCTGTTCTGGTCTGGGGGTTCCTGATTGGTTTAAGGGCCAGACCTACCCTGTCCTAACAAATTGGGAGGACATCTCTGCTTATCCTACCCTGTCCTAACAAATTGGGAGGACATCTCTGCTTATTGGTATTTTTATTTAATGTCTTGCTTTGTTTTATTATTAACTGCTTGTACATAAACACACAGAATGAGAAATCTGAGACAGGGGAAACTGAAATGAACTGAAAGGATTTAACGTCTCCTTTTTGGAACAATGTTGATGTAATGTTAATGAAACATAATAAATGCGATTGTAGTGGTATGAGGCACCACTGTTATATTGAACACAGGGTTCTGCTGCACTGACACTCGTTTTAGCTTGTAGCCAATCGTTGCTCAAGCCTAGAGTATAAAAGTAGGCCGTGCCCCTCCTCCTGACCTCTCGCTTCCTGCTTCTTCGGCCCGCCCACTGACAGGTCGTTGCATTCGCTGCTCGCAGCAGAGCACAGATCCGGCATCTCCGCCGCGGTCGAGGCGACATAATGGGTCGTTAACTGCCATCCGACCGGCGTGTAGCCAGCCGGTTGTATGGCGCGTGGTGGCCTGCCCCCCCGCCACGCCGACCCTCTTCACCCCTCTCCCTCTTTCGAGGAGACGTTAAGTGACCGGTCTGAACCGGGGTTTTTGGACACTAAACCTGAGTAAGAAGAGCACTATCCGTCATGGATATTTAGCCACGGCTACATGCTACCGCTGCTTCGCTGCCAGTCTGCTGCTACTATGTTTCTGCCCTCCTTGCTGCTTCGGCTTGGTTCGGGGTCCTGTCGGCCTACTGACCGACTTCCTTCCTGTTACTGACCCTGCTCCCACCGCTACTGCGCGTGGTGCCGGTTGGTGTGTGTGTGTGTTTGGCTGCCGCTCGTGTGCGCTGCTACGAGCTCTACCAGGACTTTCAGCCACTCACCTGGACTGCGTGTGTGTGAGAGTGGATGTAAGCAAGGTTTGGTTATATTGTTTTGGTTATGTGTTATGTGATTTAGTTTTCATTTGGAATTTATTTGTATTAGTTTGTCATTGATTTCATTGTTTTGTTTTACAGAGCCCTCTTAATTTTGTCCCCCCCCCCCCCCCTAGAGCTGAAGGCCAACGGTGGTAGTGGTTCTCCTTCTGGGTGGTGGTGATCCCCTTGTGTGTGTGTGACCCCCGTTCAAGATTTATTTTGTGTGCACATCACATTTTTGCTGTGTGAGTGGGGTGCTCCCCTTTTTATTTTGGACTTCACCTTCCCCCTTTTGACCCCTCCTCCGGCCGGTAAGCCTCAGCCAAGTAATCCCCTTCTCCTGGGCTTCCTGTTAATTTCATTTTTGCAAACCTTGTCATTTTAAATAAACTTTTGTATGTGATCATTGAACTCCGTCCTTTGAGTGTCCTTTGATAGGTTATAGTTAACCATAGTACGGGTCCTTGGGCCCTAACCCAAGGTGGCGTTGTTGGCGACAAATTTAGTATATAACATAGTATAAGTAAACCCTCGTATTGCCACACTATGTTTTTGTACAGTGTATAAAAGACAAATATAGGTCTCAGGATGTCGAGATGGAGCTGAAGTGAGATGTGTGATTCAAAAGCCTCAGGATTGCATTTCTCTCTGGCTTTCAGGGAGACTTGCTGACGAACACAGAACGGAATATCCCTTTAAGCCCACAAAAATGTAACCCCAGTCCCATGTAGCTAGGAAATATTGACTAATTGGGGTGTTGTAGTACCGTGGGACGGGGCCTGAGTTCGCCTGAAGATGGCGTTACCTGTGATAACTGTGATAATGAAATAAAATAACTTGGCAGTGCCTCCAATAACTTTTAAGAAGTAAACACAAAATTTGGTACTTCCCTTTAAAAAATAAAAGTTTACTTTTACCTGTTTTATATCTATCTAAACAGTATTACCATTATAATTACAACACAGGATTGAGTTGAAACAACAAAAAATATTTATTACAACCTTACGAATGGATTTGCAAATGAGTAAACTAGTTCACTGTTGACCTTTAAGTATGCATTGATAACAGTATTCAAAACTCTCATATAATGCACTGGAAGGTTTGATACACAAATGACCACTCATAACCCAATGAGAGAATGTAAAATCAAAGTGACCAGGTCAACTCAAGTGTCCACAGCCCACACTCACACACACATTTCACGCAGGGCTATTAACTTATTGGCTGCCAGCCATTTTCAGAGCAGAGAGCCCCATACTGCCAGCCGTTTTAGAGCATTTTGAACGATCTTATAAGACCCACAGATTTCTGTTCTATGACTATGTAAACATCGAAACTACCAAGAGAAAGAGTAGACTTTCTTCTTTCAATAGGAAAAAAAGTTTGTTTCTACCTTTTTCCATTCTTTTGTAAACAGCAGTAGAACATAGGCTGGTTTCGCCAAAAACACCAGTTTTTGACCAAAACACTGAGAAAACGAGCTTTTTGTGGAAAGAAACATGTCAAGCAGAACAGTGACTTTGACGTTAATATTTTTTGCTTTAGTTACACCTCACACATCTGAACAGTGTTCTCCTTCTATAAAACAACAAAAACACTGAGAAAGGACTTTTGAAAATAATAATTAATTTACAAATATCAGTACAAATGCATGAACTTTTTTGTACGTTTGTAGCTGTCACATGACCTCTGCCCCATGGTCATGTGACCTGTAAATTATAGAAATATATATAATTACCATAAAAATACATCTCTTATAGCTGTAGTCAGTGTGATGTAGAGTTTTCTTTTTTTCTTTCCGCCGGCGATCAAAGCAATCCGCCCTTCTCTACAATATCATTATTCGTTATTTATAATTTTATTTAGCCTCTAATTTTCATTTAGACAGTATGCTAAGTTAGCCGAGCGGCTAATGGCAAAATGCGATCAATGATTAAATTATAAAAATGCTTCGACTACTATACAAACTGAACCGACTACACTATTAACAACATGTAAAAACATAACTATGACTGTAAAATGAGAGAGTTAGGTTTAAAGTGTTAGATGTAGGCTAATAAATGCAGCAAGCGCTATGGTAAAGATGTTCCCCGGAAGTAAGCAGACCGTAACTTCTTAAACCGGAAGTACGTCACATGAAACACTACCAGGAACGCCGGCGTTCTCGTGTCATGACGGAAACACCCAGGCCGAAGCCAGACCCTTCTCCTTCTCTAAGCAGTAAAAGTTTGCTCGCTAGCAAGTTAGTTTATTTTATTTTTTTTTACCATTGATGTATTACATTATTACCTTCATGTCTTTCTGAAGCGTGGGGACGAGTCTCTGCTGCTCCTGGTTGATCCGGACAGAACCACTCATCTGACGAATCCGGGTCACGTCCGCCGAGCCGTCAGTTGAGCTGGGCTGTGGTGATGCACCGTCAGCTGCTGACTCTCTCACCGGCCGCTCGGCCTGGCTTGATCGCCGTTTTCCAGCGTCAATGTCGGTCATCGGTGTCTTTTTCAATGATTTCCGCCGTTTTCTCACGATCGCGACCCTCTTCCTCTCCGAACTACCGCGACACATACGGTACATAATGTGCCGACATGCGGAACACATAGGCTCCGTGCGTAAGTTTCTTTAGCATATCTTTTGTCATCTCACTTCTTCTCATAATCAATGCTGATATCTCATCCAAAGAGGGCACTACTGCCACCTACAGGGCAGCTACACGTCTTTACACTAGTTTACAAGCCTGATATTGATGGACAAGCTCCGCCAGACCGTCCTCCAGCCCCTCCCGTTGAAAAACGCAATTGACGTCTATCGACATCAATGGCAGTGAACGGTTGTAATTTGTCAAGGCCCCGCCCCCAACGGTTATTGTTGCTAGGTTGGACAAACAATGCTCACGGAAGGGTAACTCCCATTGCAAACCATTGAAAATTAAATTAAATTGCTTGTAAGGAAAATTTGAAATCAGAAAAATGGTGTCCGTGATAGAAGACAGATGTGGCCTAAGAGCGATTGAACGGGCATTAACCGACTTTTCCGAAAGGTGGGGAAAAATCATTGTTTTGGTCACTAACTAGCTAGTAGCTAACAACGCTAGCTAAAGCGCTAGCTAACGTTAGCTACAAACTAATGCTTAATCTCCGCCGATCTCCCGTTTCTCCTCGTAAAACTTCACAAAGTTCAAAAGACATTAGCAGCGGTAATGTTACGTTTCCTAGATAACTTTGAAGGTATTAGATCTTCTATGAACAGGACCGGAGAGTGGGCTGGAGAATGAATGAGCTTTAATAGCACTTCAGTAAAGCCAGGGAAAACGGGCTCACTTCTCATGAGTACTGCATAACAACAACAAACAATACTATGCAGTTAACCCCTGACCTATGCCTAGAGCTCCCCCTAGTGGACCACCACCTATTATTAAGCTCAACTAAATACATAACAGAAGGTTAAAGTAATATGTTATATACAGAACAGGTACATAGGCTAATTATGTTTATTGATGTCTTGGGTTTGTGGAATGGGATAAAAATGACTCTGGGAATACGTTCCAGATATCGCGAGTCGCTATTGCAGGAACCACAGGCACATTTTAACCATATTGAAAAATTATAAAGTAGTTATTGCCAAAAAAAATTGCTGTCTCCCTATCTTGTTTCTTGGGTTTCATCCCAGGATTGTCCAACCTTAGAATGCTGCGCAACACGTGACATGGGGAGAAACGCTCTGATTGGTGTCAATCAGAAGGCCAACAAAGGGTCAATTAGATTGACGTATAGACGTCGATGGCAGCCAATGAGTTAAATTTAAAAGAAAATAAAAAACGTTGCAGGCCCGATCGAAGCTTGTGAGCGTGGAGGCCGGAAACGAATGGCCACTTCACTGGGTTTTAACCAGCACAAACAAAAAAGCACGTGCAATGTTTTAATGGGGTACTTACGAGTCCAGCACAGTCAGAGATGAAGAGGGGAAAAGGGGCAAAAGGCAAGGTGCAGTTTCAGCGGCAAGGGAACGGAGCGTGCAGCAACACGGTGCGGGGAAACCACGCTCAAGTCCAGCAGCTACAGTCTCCCTCCAACGGTCCAGGGCTCTCCCGGTCCTCACTCTCTCCCTCTTATGGCAAATGTCCGGTCCTGAATCACATAATTCCTCTTAGTAACTGAGCTACAGGCCGATATTCAGGGCGAAAAACCCAGTGTGTCTTAAACAAATTAGCCAGCAAATTGTTAACTTACTGCAATGCAGAATTAACCACGTGAAAGTCTATGAGCATGCTAAGCTAAAGGCTAGCGGCGATTAGCAATTCAGCTCGTCTTTAACACAGTACAAATAAACAACAGCACAGATTACAATAAAACACATGGTAACACTTTATTTTAAGGTACACCTATTCACCATTAATTAGTTGCTTATTAACATGCAAATTAGTAACATATTGGCTCTTAATTAGTCATTATTAAGTACTTATTAATGCCTTATTCTGCATGACCTTATTATACAACCAGTAAGCCATTAACTAAGAGTTTTCCCTCAATAACCTCAGAATTATTGCTTATTAGTAGTAAGTAAGGAAGTTGTCATATATGAATTACAATCTCAATATGCTTTGCTTAGTATGGACTTTATAAGGTGGTAGTACCACAAGAATAGTTGTTCTCCCTTAATACCACATAATGAATATGGTCTGTTCTTACATAACAAAACACAAAACTACAATAGTGTCCAAATAACTCTAAATTAAGTCTTTGTTACTTAGAATATGTTCCCCATACTAACAGTGGCGTAGATGACGTAGGGTTGGTGGGTTTTGTAAACCCATGGGCCCTTCTTGTGGTGAAATCCTGCGGCCCCCCCACACACTGCCGAGGATTTTTATTTTTTTTATTTTTTTGGTTTAAATCAGGGGCGGGCTGGTCATAGGGAGGTTCGGGACGCGGTTGACCGCGGCTGCCTTCTGTCGCAGCGGCAGGTAGCACAGAGTGTAACATCAGACCGGGTCACTGCATTACGTTGCATATTAAGGCTGGATACGAGCGGGCGCGGCCCCTCCCAATTTGAGCTGATCCATACGTCTATTACATAAAATTAAACAACAGAAGCTGGTCTACAACGTGTAAAAACCATGTTTCTATGACCCAAACACAGCCCACTACTACTACACTACTCAAATAAACAACTAGACATCAAACTTCATGAAGCACCTGTGTGTGGACCCAGTCGCCACATTTCTGGCCCCTATATACTAGTACTGTGCATTATGCAAAACAGTACACAGCTGCCGCTCAAGGGCTACAAAGATTGGAGCGTTACATAGCAGCCGCGGCTGCACAGCAGCAGGCAGAGAGAGAAGACAACAACCAGCAAAGTCCAGCACACACAGACACTGCTTGACCAAAACATGGTTGTACATTTCCTCTTACCTTTGCTGTTTTGCCGTGAAAAGTTTGTTTTATGGGTAAATCCCATAGACCAGGGGTGCTCATTACGATTTGATGAAGAACAAAAAAAAAGTAGGCTAGGCCTATATTTAAAAAAACACAGTTGTCTGGACAGTAGGCATTTTTCTCACAACCGACCTCAAAAGCGAGGGCAGGTCCGCCGAAGCATCATTCCGGGTGAATCACGCTCTCCGCCCGTTGTCTTTGTTGTCACTTTGTTGCTGCTCCACAGAGCACATGGCTACTTAATTATGCACGTGCTGACCATGTTGTGCTGAGGCATTCTGGGGGAGTATGAGGTGTGTTCATGTCTGCACCATTCTTGGGTCCGGTGTGATTTAATGGAATATTGCGGAGAGGTGTGCGAACGCACAGCTTGACCAGTGTTTCCCACTAACAGAAAAACGTGTGTTTACGTGCGGTGCGCACGCACGCGAGAGAGGTGGCAGGTTAGGCTGACTGGCGGAGATGAGAGATGGTGAAAAGCTAGCATGATTATTAAAAAAACACCATCTCTTATCTCTGCCCGCACATAGACAGACACAGGTTCACATACAGACAGGGGCGCACGGTAAATGCAGCTGCAGCGCTATTAACCCCGCATAGTCCGACAAACCACTGGATGACCAAAAATGTATGGACATTTATTGTGCCATATGGATTCATGCAGTTATGAAAGGTAGACTACACCGACATATTGTATATGAAGTGTTATGTATGTTCATATACTAGACTATATAAATAAACGTGAATCATTAATAATGTTGGTAGATCATTTTTGACTTGGTCACTTGAAAAGTATAGCTCTCAGGCTGAAAAAGTGTGAGCACCCCTGCCATAGACTGTAAGGTAAATCCACAATATTTCCAGTTTGAACAGAACTTTGACAGGTGTTAGCTACATCTAAATCGGTCCGGACGGGCTTTAGGAGCGGCCGAACCTTTGTTGTTTATTTATTTATTTATTTTTTTCAACTTTATTTAAAGTTGTAGCAACAACAACATTTCAGTCTTTCCAGCTCACATTCGTTACAACAGTAACAGCACACTTTATCAGAATCAACCACTGCAGAGATAATGTTCATACATTGTACAATCATTTGATAGAGGTTTTGAGCTTTAGCAGCATCATTCTGAAGGACACTCATCTAAAATATGATTTTTTTTTTTTTATTTTTTTTTGGTGGGGGGGGGCTTTTTTTCTGTCCTCTATTTGTGTGTGCAATGTGGCCCGCTGCGCACGCGGGCCCTTTGGACCTCAAAACCCATGTGGAATACAGCCCAGCTACGCCACTGCATACTAAAGTGACATCTTGATCATTACTAACTCACTAATAGTTGAACACTTATTAACCAACACATGTTCCCTAATCTAAAGTTGCCTCCTTTTCACAACTAGTTAATATATTATAGCACATAACTACTGCAATAAACAAGTGATGGGTTACACCTTTGAAAAAATGTATCTATCTGTAGGTTCCCTCTCATTCAGTGGTAGAATAACAAAGCACAACACAGCACAAGTACAAATACCTCATTTATTACAGTAAACCACTGGTTCAGGTTTTCCAAAGGCTGACAACAAATACTGCTCCAACAGGTAATGGGGTCTTCCTGAAATTTCAAACACTGACTAGTATCAGTGTACTGTATGCAAATTTGTCATACAATGTGGTATCAAAGCAGGTCATAATACAGGTACTCTATTGAAAAACACTGCACAATATAAAGTACAATAATCAGAAAATTATAAAACCTGCAAAACTCAACATGACGACTTGTCAAAGGTTATAACAAATATACTGAACTGTACAAACATATACATTTTTCATTTATTGGTTGATTTGAGATGGGACTCCACATATTCATGAACATACAAAAAAACAATTAGGGTGTTAGCAGCAATTACATTGTTGCAAATTGCTCAGCAGGTGACAATGCTAGGCGACGCATTGCCACCTGCTGAGAAAGAAAAGAGAAAGAAGAAAGAAAATAAAAATAAATAAATAATAATGCAGGTGACAATGCTCGGCGACGCATTGCCACTTGCAGGGAAAGAAAAATGAATAAATAAATAAAGAACAAGAAACAATAATAATAATAGAGAAAAAAAATAAAGAAGAAAATAAATAATAATAATAATGATGCAGGGGACAATGCTCGGCGACGCATTGCCACTTGCAGAGAAAGAAAATAAAAATAAAAATAAAATAATAATAATAGGCTATCATATAGATATCTTTATCTACATTTCAGGTTTCACACTGGATATTTTTTCCTGATGTCATGCAAAAGCATTCCAAGTGTTCCGTCACTGTGACGGTTTCCACGCCAATAAGTCCACTCAATTACATCTAAGTGGTCCCTCAACAGTTTTTGTGTGCGGTTCCCTCTTTGTCTCCAGATAGTGGACTTGCAAATAACCCAAAATCTCTCCAGGTTTTGTGTATGTGCACCTGTAACAGGGTCAACAAAAAAATCGTGATGGTTGACAGTCAGGTGATTGTACCCTTCATCCTGAAGACGGCGGTAAGACCTCCACCCATCAGAAATGATGGAGCTTCCACGCCGAACGTGCTTCTTTATTAGAGGCAAGAGATGCCTGGTTGAACGGCGATGCACAATCTTGAGAATGGGTCTCCTCCTGTCATCCTTAATCCCTAGCATTCCGAACACCCAGGAACTCCTGTTGCTTGCCCGTCCTCTGTTGTACTGAAATTCACAAGAGCAAATAAAAATTAAAAATGAGGACAATGATTCTGCAATAATGGTGGGAAATGGGAGAGAATAAATCATAAATCAAAAATTCAAAAGTTCTCTTTGGAGTAGTGGTGCATGTTTACAAATATTGAACTGTTCTGGGGTGTAGGAATAATGTAGTTTCTTAAAACCGACATTCCCCTCTATTGCATCAATGAACTACAATGTATCTTATTCCATAATGCAGTAGTTACTTCACGAGATACAGGAAATATACCTCCAAGCACCTCAGGCAAAAACAGGTTTTAAATGTGTGTATATTGTCTCTACTGACAGTAGCTGAGTTTAGCACAGACTTAACCAACATCAAATACACATTTTTAGACACAAAATCATGTATTTGGCATCAAAGTAATACTCATACTGTAAGTGTAACTTTCATACCTTTCTTTTATGGCCAAATTTGCTTTCATCGATCATAACAATCTCTGCTCTTTGTCCAACAGTCTGCTTGCCTCTTCTTCTCATTCTTTTCATTCCTGATTTGCAAACTCTCCGTAGCTTGTCTGCAAGTTTACTCAGAGTTGCAGAACTCCGAGTAATTCCTTCCTGCAGCATGTCCACTTGCCTCAGTCGAAGGCCTTGGGCAAATCTGTAATAGATCAACCAGATAAATATTTCAATGACACAATTTAGAAGTGGGTGGTTAAAACCAATTTCTTAAGTTGTCATTAGTCTTTTTATAACCATAATTATAACCATCATTTCTCATTTTGCAGTCCCATTTGCAGACACAGCAGATACTCATAGCCTGAATATAAGAGTGTATTTAAAGCAGAAGTAAGCGAGCCGGTTGTTTTGTCTAACTTCTTGTCAGCCGATGGAGTTAGCAGTCCCCACCCTCGTCCCTACATTCACGCGCATCCCTTGGTTGCACACACAGAGAGGACCGCCCCTTTATGCCGTTCTCTCTCCTCATTGGATAAAGGTTCTAGGAAAGTTTTCTTCTGGCTTACAGCAGAGCAGAGTGACTGACAGACCCGTGTTTCAGACCAAACACTCTATATAAGTGATTGCTGACGGAAGATACTATTTAAGACTTATATTAACACAAACATTCCGCTTACTTCTGCTTGAACCTGACACAACAAATCTCAAAAGCAAAGTAGGGTGAAGAACATTCCCTATAAGACGAGAGGAATGGAATAAAACCTCAAAACGAATGAAATCTGCTTTAAGAAAAAAAAAAGGATACTGAGTAAATTAGCAAAGTGAAGTGTCTGTTTAAAAAAGTTAAGTTCTTTTGAAACCATTTCCAGGAACCACCTAAAACCTAAAAATCCACAAAACCTTTGTACTACATTGGACTCTTCGCAACCCAGCACTTATACAATTACACATACTTGAAAATTCAACCGATATTCAGAATTCTTCCCATATACTGTATAAACTCATGTCTCGTATAGCATTGGTTCTTATGACCCACCCAACCAACAGTATAGTGAAAACATTGAAAGAAAACATTATGGTCCAAGTTAGAGTTTGTCTTTGATGGCTATTGTTATTATACAATGTAAAACCACGCACCTGTAGATGTAATGCATCCACGTATGCAGTCGAAGGTGCGATCTCTCAAATATGGAGCCACTTCGGATGGACCTCGATACCGTTTTCCCTTTGTGACAGGAGTCTCGGCAAATCCTGATGATTAAATCCAAAGGTTAATTTATAAAAACCCATGATACTGATTTCACTAAATACAAATGTAACATAAATGAAGATGAAGAGGGGGACATAGATATATAGGTGTTGAAACAGCTAAGATTGGGATTGGACAAGGTGCACTTGTACTCTTAGTAGCCCTTGTGATTCACTCCCCCCATGCAATCTCAAAGCACAACAGAACAGTCCTATTTCTAGGCCTACTTGACAAGTAATATCTACAACTGTTACACCTTAAATCGGGTTAGACAGTAAATTTAGCTGTGTCTACTCTACTCACTGTGCCACAGCATGAAAAGGGTGATATCAATCAATTAATCCCTGTCCATGTACAAGTTTAAGCTGATTGGGTGGCATTTATTGAACAATATGACCAGGAATGTGATCTAAAACTGTTTTTTGGCATTTTTCATTTCAGATGTTGTACACATGTAGAACTTCGTGGAAACATGAGCACCCCTATCTCTACCAAATAAACGGTAGCTTACTTAAAAATTAAAAATTGCAGCTGTGTGTGATTTGTGACTTTGTAGATGTGACTTATATATTACTACTACTACTAATACTTATATAGATATTTTGTGTGTACATCACTCATAGCTTCTGTCGTAAAATATATGATTTGGCACTGAATTTTAATCGGATGGCTGCATGCTGCACACTCTCCTATGCTTACACAAAGAAAATTAATAAATAAGGCACACGTCTAGTTTTTCTACTCACCATGCTGCCTCCTTTTTGTCGTAGGTCCGTTTCAACTTCATAACATGAGAGCAAGACGGGCATTTCATCCATTTTCGAAGTAGGCCTTCTCTCATTAACCACCTGGTGAACTTATAGTTTTCTTTGGGGCACTGTCTAAAATGTATTCGACTCAAAAACTCGTAACTCAACATCTTCTTCTTCTTCTCATAAGTTCTTTCTTTTTTTTCCTTTCTTTTTTTTTTACGAAATGGGTTGGTTTCAACTTCGCAGTCCTGCTTCAAAAAAGGCGCAAAGTGACCCAGTTAATGACTGACAATCTACCTATCCGTAGCCGTGCTCCTCCGATGTTGCTCTCATCCAATCATTGACTGTTACTATGTCGTCATGTGACATCCTCATCCAATCATCCAAAGGGAGCCGCTCTGGGCGCCACCAGTCCTCTATGCACGTCAAAGATCTGGAGAAGGTGGCCATTTGCTATTTCGTTCAAGCTTGGAGAGGGAAGAGGCAAATTCGTGTAACAAAAATGGTAAGTTAAGGGCTAGCCTGTTAATTGAAAGTCCCCCTGAGTTTTGTAAGCACATCATAACACCCGTCCCCGGGCCGTTTACATAGTTAAAGAGTAGTAAAGCCTCCCGTTTATCTGCAGTGTCGAGGCTAATTAGCTAATGTAATGTTAAGCTAGCTGAATCACGTGCTAGGCTAATGTTTTAGTATGAACCGGAGATGGGGACTTGGACTCATAGCTTGGACTTGACAAAAAATAAAAGACTTGCGACTTGACTTGACTTGACTTGACTTGAATGACCACCTCAGCTGAATTTCTCACCGGCACGGCACCAGCTCAGTCAGTGTTTTTTTTTCCCCCCGGACTTTTTATGCATTTATTTTGAAAGGACCGCTGGACAGTTACTTGAGACTTGCACATGACGTGACTTGATCCTATCTCTGGATGAACCACATTTTATAATGAAAAATAAATTATTCACTATGCAGTCATTGAACAAGAAGAGCTTTTGAATCTTGTGTAGATTATTATTAAGTTACATTTTGCCAGTTATAGTGACATGCATTTATTTATATTTTTACAGCCTAAGGCCAAGAAGAAAATGTCCCTAAAAGTCCCTAAAGATGACTCGATGACAGAGATGACCAAAAATGATCTGGATGGTAATTTTTGTCTTTGTCAACTTTCAAAGAACTGTAATACTTAAATAATTAGCTTGTCCAAATGTGTTTAAACGTTTAAAGTCATATGTTGATTTTGTTATATCTATGCCATGCTGTAGGTCCTGAAGATAAAGGAGATAAAGGCTCTGCTCCAAGTTGCAGCAGCGTAAGCAGCATTGGATCAGGTAATGATTTCTCATTTTCTAGCAGTGTATCTTTGTTGTCTAAAATGAGTTTAATTCCTTGCATGGTTTTTCCACCTGAGATTAAAGTTGTTGGCAGATTTTGTCAGTATACATGTGCTTACAGATCAAATTAAGGCACACACCATATCTGATCCACTACCTTTGTTGCATGCATGTCATTCTCTCTGTCTCACTCATTTAATACTGTCAAATCATAATCTTTTTTGTATCCTGCTCTCTTGTTTTTAAGGATCAATTTCCAAAGTAGAGTTCCTAGAAGCCAGGATCCAGTGGCAAGAAAAAATAATAAAGGATCTTGAGCAAGAGCGCAATTTCTTGCGTGAGCAAATCATGGGAAAGAAGAGATCATGTGAGTGATTTGGGAGCAACTTGTATCTGCAAAATATAATGTAATTGTAACTGTTTGATATATTTTCATAACAATCTGATCTTTGTCTCATCTATCCTCTGTTTGATCAAAGCTCAACCAAAAGTATTTACTTTGGAGAACGAGAACGAGGATGACGATGGCAACATGGATGAAGATGACGTCATCTCCCAATCTTCTCCAGATATCAGTGAGTCCTCGGACAGTGATGTTGTCATCCAAAGAAGGAAGAAACGTCGGACACAGCCACCTGCATCTGCAACTGTGGCTGTGCCTGGAAAAGCTCATGTAAGAGGTAAGAATGGCATAACTTGAACCACCTGCCCTGTTAGCACCAGGTGGTCATGAAAAATAAGTATTAATAAAAGCGTTGGAAGAGCTGTTATGAATATGTCCTGAAGTAATTATGAGGCAAAAATATAGATCTTCAGTTCTAGATTCTGAATATACTAGGAATTTGATGATAAATGAAAATTAAATGTCTAAAGTCAAAAATGTGGCTTTCATCAAGAATAAAGCTCCATTTTATTATTATCCAACATCAAATGCTAGAAAGATTTGTCTCTCAGATGAGCAGATTCTTCAATTCCTAAAATATGCTTTGACCTTCCCGTGTTCTTTGTTTTATATATTTTTCAGTGAAAGGGCCAGCTGAGGTTATCAGGAGATATAAAAAAGTCTTGAAAAGCTTAAGCAAAGTCCGCACCATGACTGAAGCCTTCAGAATCAATGGCGTGGACCGGGGAACCATCAAGATGACTGCTGCAATTGCAGAGCTCAGCATTGTGGATCCTGCAACCTTCAACACCCTGAAGTATGATCCTGCAACTGAGACCCTGCAGTCCTTTGCTAAGAGGTGTGCAACGCACATAACCCCTGAGAAGAAGAGCATTATAGAGGACATGAAGGGCAAATGTCAACTCCTCCCTTTGTTGATGAAATATTAAGATACAAGTTTAAGCTGTTCTAACCTTTGACTTTTAGCTCATGTTGTTGTTCATGTTGAGCTGTGCAATTTCAATTGTTTTTTTTTTGTACTTTATATTGTGCAGTGTTTTTCAACAACCTGTATTATCTATAGTATGACCAAGTTCGAGCAGTATTTGTTGTCAGCCTTGGGAAAACGTGATAGATACATTGACCCTGTTACAGGTGCACATACACAAAACCTATCAACAAAGAGGGAACCGCACACAAAAACTGTTGAGGGACCACTTAGATGTAATTGAGTGAAATGTAGATAAAGATATCTATATTATATTTATATGTTTGTACAGTTCAGTATATTTGTTATAACCTTTGACAAGTCGTCATGTTGAGTTTTGCAGGTTTTATAATTTTCTGATTATTGTACTTTATATTGTGCAGTGTTTTTCAACAATGGAGTACCTGTATTATGACCTGCTTTGATACCACATTGTATGACAAATTTGCATACAGTACACTGATACTAGTCAGTGTTTGAAATTTCAGGAAGACCCCATTACCTGTTGGAGCAGTATTTGTTGTCAGCCTTTGGAAAACCTGAACCAGTGGTTTACTGTAATAAATGAGGTATTTGTACTTGTGCTGTGTTGTGCTTTGTTATTCTACCACTGAATGAGAGGGAACCTACAGATAGATACATTTTTTCAAAGGTGTAACCCATCACTTGTTTATTGCAGTAGTTATGTGCTATAATATATTAACTAGTTGTGAAAAGGAGGCAACTTTAGATTAGGGAACATGTGTTGGTTAATAAGTGTTCAACTATTAGTGAGTTAGTAATGATCAAGATGTCACTTTAGTATGGGGAACATATTCTAAGTAACAAAGACTTAATTTAGAGTTATTTGGACACTATTAACATTTGTAGTTTTGTGTTTTGTTATGTAAGAACAGACCATATTCATTATGTGGTATTAAGGGAGAACAACTATTCTTGTGGTACTACCACCTTATAAAGTCCATACTAAGCAAAGCATATTGAGATTGTAATTCATATATGACAACTTCCTTACTTACTACTAATAAGCAATAATTCTGAGGTTATTGAGGGAAAACTCTTAGTTAATGGCTTACTGGTTGTATAATAAGGTCATGCAGAATAAGGCATTAATAAGTACTTAATAATGACTAATTAAGAGCCAATATGTTACTAATTTGCATGTTAATAAGCAACTAATTAATGGTGAATAGGTGTACCTTAAAATAAAGTGTTACCAAACACATAAATTTACCTCTGGCAGCTTCACAGAGTTCACACACATCGACCACAGGACGACTCTCCGTCCGTTAGTGTTTTTACTTTATAGCAAGGGTGCCCAAATTCTTCTCAGTGAAGGGCCAAAAACGAATCGGGGTGGAGGGTCGCGGGCCAAAATTAAACATTCAAATTAAATATGCCTATAACATATGTTAATTGTGCAAAATAAACACTCATACAAAGTATTTTTTAAATAACACTATTGATTATTATGTTTCACTGTTAAACAGGGCTCCAGACTGCCCCTAAATGGGGGCATTTTGCCCCAAAAATTTGGGACAGTGCAAGTAAATTTTTCATCTACTTGTGCACATGTGCAACCAGTGAATTTGCCTGTGTTTTGTTTTGTAACGCTTAAAACATGAAAGGAGAGACTCAAAAAATCTGATGTTTGTAATTACAGGTGGCAGGTCAATGTGTGTGAGTATTGTGAATACTTGCCCTGCAAATCAATTTACAAGTGTGTTCCCCTAAATTTCCTGCTTGCTCTCCTAAAATTTTAAGTTCGGGGCTACTGTGCTCCTAGTGAAAAATGTTAGTCTGGAGCCCTGCTGTTAAAACAAAGCAAATGTTACTGGTAGGCTACTCTGGTAGAGAATTTTCTGCTACTTGTGTCATCCCCAGAAAAGCAGAGTAGCATCATGTGAATTTGTTGCCATTGCCCAGTCAGCTAATGCCCAGTCTCCCTGCTCCTCTCACCCGCACACAGCACCCTGTGTTGGGGGCTGCACGGCCGGCAATTTTACATTTAGGCTTAGCATGACAAAACGGTAACTCCTATCAGAACAAAACACAGATCAACGTTGCTCTAAGGACGTACTGAAAATTTTGGTACGATTTGGTGTTTCTACAGTAAATATTTTGGCGACGCTGGCAGTTTTAAAACATCAGGCCGTTCTGCTTCTCTCAGAAAATATTTGTATTGGAGTCAATGAGGAGCAGAGACAGACGTGGCCGCACTTAGAGGCTCAGAGTTTAAATTCTGTAAGTCACTCTGATATTTTGAGCAGAATAAGAGATCGAGGATGAGCTCGTCTACAAACGTGGCGGAAACTATGTGTGTAGAGTGTAAATTGTGGCCGTTTGGAGTTTGGAAAGAGAAAAAATCTGGAGTTTTTCTGGCGTCTCTCCCACTCTAACCGATGATGTCACGCACTCTGACACGAACATTCCGTGCAATACACAACCATTATAATCTCATAATTTCTCCAAAAATGATCATGGTCATTGATCAGGGATTGATCAAAAACTATATGACCTATCAAAACGTGGAGTAATACGACAATACACAAGACTTGTGTCTACTGTTTAAAGTTTAAATGGAGTCTCTAGGTGAAAGTATGCCTGAGCAGTAGACGTTTGTTAAACTCCAATGATTGGTCTTTTTCGCTCTTTTTTTCCCGCCCGTCCCATTAACTTCAATGCAAAATTTTGCGCAGTTTTTCGCGACGTGTTGAAAAAAGTAATAGCATACCGATCCCGATCAAGACGCACGTTTTGATATATAATAGTTTTGATATAATATATAATATTAAAAAGATATAATATAGTCCTGCAACTCGAAGAGTAGCAAATCGAAAAAGCGTCCGGAAGATGAAAAATAATAAAAACTAGAAAAAACATTTCCAAGAATGGAAATGGTGTGAATGCTGAAAGCAATGCTGAATGAGCTGAAGAAATTGTTGAAACAATGCTGAATGAGCTCAAGAAAGAAAGAAAGAAGAAAAGGACAGAAGGAAAGAAAGAAAATGGGAAGGGTAGATGGAGAAAGAAAGAAAGAACAAAAGGACAGAAAGAAAGAAGACACAGAGAGAAGGGTAGATAGAGAATGAAAAAGGTAAGAAAAACAGAATAATAGAACATAAAGAGAATAGAGAATGAATGAAAGAGACAGAGGAGTAGTAAGAAAGAAGGAAAGATATTGGGGTGGATAAATGAAAGCGAGAGATATACAGAGAGCAGTAGAAAGAAAGAAAGAAATGGGGTAGAAACATAGAAAGAGAAAAGGAGTAGAAAGAAAAACAGAAAGAAACAAAGAAGTAAAAAGAAATGGGGTGAAAGAAAGAAAGAAAGAAAGAAAGAAAGAAAGAAAGAAAGAAAGAAAGAAAGAAAGAAAGAAAGAAAAAGAGAGAGGGGGATGATAGATAGAAAGAGGTAGATGGATGGATGGATAGGGAGGGAAAGATAGAAAGAAGTTATGTAAAATACAAATGAAGGAGTAAAAGAAAGAAAGAAAAAGAGAGAAAAAAGAGACAAAGGTTTTATAGATGGATGGATGGATGGATGGATGGATGGATGGATGGATGGATGGATGGATGGATGGATGGATGGATGGATGGATGGATGGATGGATGGATGGATGGATAGATAGATAGATAGATAGATAGATAGATAGATAGATAGATAGATAGATAGATAGATAGATAGATAGATAGATAGATAGATAGATGTTAAAAGCTGCGTCCTATGTCCCAGGCTCCACCTGTAATTGTACTACTATTAATAGAGTTGGAAAGACTAAACGTCTGAACTTAAATTCATGAGAAAAATATAAATAGGCCTATTTCACGAGATTCGGAAGTGACGTCACACAGGGTAAATCAACATCCGGCCCGGTCAGCTGCGACCGGCGGCTGTCAAATGATGGAGCTCTATTTCACAAGTTCACTCGTAAGTTTACCCAAACTTCGTTTCGAAGACGTGGAAAAATTTGTAAAATCTCACTCTTCTACACCACAGTCGAGGTTTCAAAAGGGTTACAAGTTCTTTGTGGAGGAGTATATCCACGACTATCAAGGTAACGTTAAGCTGCCTGTTTAGTGCAATATAAGTAGCTACGCCAGCAAACCTACGTTTTGGCTCGGTTTTAACATGCGATGACTTGTAATGAATGGTAAGATTATCTAAAATCAAAGTCGTTATCTGAATATAATGATATATAGTGTCGTAGCTACAGTGTTGACAAGCTCTGTGAAGCTCTGTAAGCTGTAGAAGCTAGCCCAATATTACTGTTGTTGTCATTGCTGCTAGCTTGCTGTTAGCTGCCCATTATGTGTGGTGAGACTAATATTTGTCCTCCGATGTTTGTGTCTGTGTAATAACAACACTTTTTTTTAGTGTAAAATGTGGTTGATGGCAAGGTGGTAGTCAGGTGTAGATGCTACCATTCACAGAAGAAGAATGATGAGCCCCACAGACTTGAGGTTTTTGTGTACAATAACAATAAGATAAGATAAGATAAGATAAGATAAGATAAGATAAGATTATAGCTGCTGCGCAGCAATGGGTCGGGTCCGGGCTACTTTTGGGCATATTTAGGCAGTTCTGAGCAACAAACAGGAGAATAGGAAGACAAGACAGTTGACCTTATAATGTTCAATTTGCATCATTTGAGGATTGAACCCACAACCTCGGGAACCAAAGACCGTTGTCTATCGCACTGAGCTAATTGCCAAGTGGCAGTGCAAGAGTGGCTTCACAAATTGAGTAAGCCATTCACTGTCGCGCAGGCAGATTTGAAACCACAGTAAAAAGAAAAATCAGTTTTTGAGGTAAAATAATGATATGTATTTGTAAAACATCTACTGTGACTCCTAAGATGTTAGGAGCCTTCGCACATGGTCCAGTCCAAGCTGTCCAATTGTCTTGTATTTCGTGTTGAGGACAACTGACATTTTGATCTGTCATCATCATCATCATCACCCTTGCTGGGTCTCGAACTCACAACCTCTGACACCAAGAACCAGCTCCTAACTCGCTGAGCTAATTGGCTGGTAGTGAGACCTGCTGTGTAGCTTCATTTATCCACTCAGGTGAGCCAGTGCCCGGGCAGCTGTTGTGATGAAATGGTCAAAAGTCAGAAATTCAGTCATCTAAACAAAAATCTGATAATACATAAATTGCATCTTGACAGCATGGAAATGTTGGTGATTTGTTTTTAATGATAAGTGTTTTGCTTCATAAGAGAAAATATGATGTTTAAAAATTCCACACTCACATTGATTGCAGTTGTTCCCATGAGAGCAGAATTCAAAATGTTCTCAAAAATTCAGTTTTTGAATTAAAATTCTGATATTTGCTAAACGTCATCAACCATGACTCCAGAATATTGTCATTTTTTTTCAGGAAGTTTGAAAATGTATTTAGCAAGAATTTGATGGTATATGTTTACAGTACCGTTTACAGTCAAACGTTTTCTTGCACTGTAGGCTCAATTTTTGCTTAATCAAAAATCCGAGAAACAAGTTTTGTGGAGGACGGTCTGGAGATGCTCTGTAGCAAGTTTGGTGTCAATTGAGCAAAAATTGTGGGAGGAGATACATTTTAAAAGTTTTACAGTTATTGAAAAAAAACAGAGTGACGGGTTTCATAATTTGTAATAAGTTTAAGTGGACAAAAGTTTCAGTAGTATTGAGGCTACATTGTGGTGAAGTTTCAACACTGTAGCATCTACCGTTGGTTTGGTAGGAATTTTTAAAATTTTTAAATTTAAACGCTTATTGTGCCCCCCCTAGGAGGGGGGGGGGCACATGTCCTTGGAGTTGAGTGAATCTGGCATGGGACTGAACCTTTGTGCAAAGTTTGGTGAGTTTTCGCCCATGGGAAGTATGACTTCCTTGGAAGAAGAAAGAAAGAATTATAGCTGCTGCGCAGCGATGGGTCGGGTCCGGGCTACTTTTGGGCAAATTTAGGCAATTCTGAGCAACAAACAGGAGAATAGGAAGACAAGACAGTTGTCCTTATAATGTCCAATTTGCATCAGTTGAGGATTGAACCCACAACCTCGGGAACCAAAGACTGTTGTCTATCGCACTGAGCTAATTGACAAATGGCAGTTCAACAGAGGCTTCACAAATTGAGTAAGCCATTCACTGTCGTGTAGGCAGAAAAAGAAAAATCAGTTTTTGAGGTAAAATAATGATATGTATTTGTCAAACATCTACTATGAGTCTAAGATGTTAGGAGCCTTCGCACATGGTCCAGTCCAAGCTATTTGGATTTTTAAATTTAGAAGCTTGCTGTGATGCCACCATTAGGACAATTGTCTTGTGTTTCGCGTTGAGGACATTTGACATTTTGATTTGTCATCATCATCATCATCACCCTGGCTGGGTCTCGAACTCACAACCTCTGACACCAAGAACCAGCGTTTAACTCAGTGAGCTAATTATCTGGAAGTGAGACATGGTGTGTGTCTTCTCAAATAGACTCAGGGAGTCAGTGTCCGGGCAGCAGTTGTGAACGCAGATTTCTGTTATCTAAACAAAAATCTGTTAATACATAAATTGCATTTAGACAGCAAAACAGCTTGAGGACATCTGCCATTTTGAACTGTCATTATCATCATCACCCTCGCTGGGTCTCAAACTCACAATCTCTGACACCAAGAACCAGCTCCTAACTAGCTGAGCTAATTAGCTGGTAGTGAGACCTGCTGTGTAGCTTCATTTATCCACTCAGGTGAGCCAGTGCCCGGGCAGCTGTTGTGATGAAATGGTCAAAATGTCAATAATTCAGTCATCTAAACAAAAATCTGATAATACATAAATTGCATCTTGACAGCATGGAAATGTTGGTGATTTGTTTTTAATGATAAGTGTTTTGCTTCATAAGAGAAAATCTGATGTTTAAAAATTCCACACTCACATTGACTGCAGTTGTTCCCATGAGAGCAGAATTCAAAATGTTCTAGAAAATTCAGTTTTTGAATTAAAATTCTGATATTTGCCAAACTTCATCAACCATGACTCCAGAATATTCTCATTTTTTTTCAGGAAGTTTGAAAATGTATTTAGCAAGAATTTGATGGTATATTTTTATAGTACTGTTTACAGTCAAACGTTTTCATGCACTGTAGGCTCAATTTTTGCTTAATCAAAAATCCGAGAAACAAGTTTTGTGGAGGACGGTCTGGAGATGCTCTGTAGCAAGTTTGGTGTCAATTGAGCAAAAATTGTGGGAGGAGATACATTTTAAAAGTTTTACAGTTATTGAAAAAAACAGAGTGATGGACTTCATAATTTGTAATAAGTTTAAGTTGACAAAAGTTTCAGCAGTATTGAGGCGACATTGTGGTGAAGTTTCAACACTGTAGCATCTACCGTTGGTTTGGTAGGAATTTTTAAAGTTTTTAAATTTAAACGCTTATTGTGCCCCCCCTGGGAGGGGGGGGGCACATGTCCTTGGAGTTGAGTGAATCTGGCATGGGACTGAACCTTTGTGCAAAGTTTGGTGAGTTTTCGCCCATGGGAAGTATGACTTCCTTGGAAGAAGAAGAAAGAAAGAAAGAAGAAGAAGAAGAAGAAGAATTCCTAGGAATACAATAGTGTCCCGGCAGCTTAGCTGCCCGGACCCTAATTATAGCTGCTGCGCAGCGATGGGTCGGGTCCGGGCTACTTTTGGGCAAATTTAGGCAATTCTGAGCAACAAACAGGAGAATAGGAAGACAGGACAGTTGACCTTATAATGTTCAATTTGCATTAGTTGAGGATTGAACCCACAACCTCGGGAACCAAAGACCGTTGTCTATCGCACTGAGCTACTTGACAAGTGGCATTCAACAGTGGCTTCACAAATTGAGTAAGCCATTCACTGTCGTGTAGGCAGATTTGAAACCACAGTAAAAAGAAAAATCAGTTTTTGAGGTAAAATAATGATATGTATTTGTCAAACATCTACTATGAGTCTAAGATGTTAAGAGCTTTCGCACATGGTCCAGTCCAAGCTATTTGGATCATCATCGTCATCATCTCCCTTGCTGGGTCTCGAACTCACAATCTCTGACACCAAGAACCAGCTCTTAAGTCGCTGAGCTAATTGGCTGGTAGTGAGACCTGCTGTGTAGCTTCATTTATCCACTCAGGTGAGTCAGTGCCCGGGCAGCTGTTGTCAAGGCAGATTTCAAAAAGTATCTAAACAAAAATCTGTTAATACATAAATTGCATTTAGACAGCAAAACAGCTTGAGGACATGTGACATCTTGATCTGTCATCATCATCCTTGTCGGGTCTCGAACTCACAATCTCTGACACCAAGAACCAGCTCCTAACTCGCTGAGCTAATTGGCTGGTAGTGAGACCTGCTGTGTAGCTTCATTTATCCACTCAGGTGAGCCAGTGCCCGGGCAGCTGTTGTGATGAAATGGTCAAAATGTCAATAATTCAGTCATCTAAACAAAAATCTGATAATACATAAATTGCATCTTGACAGCATGGAAATGTTGGTGATTTGTTTTTAATGATACGTGTTTTGCTTCATAAGAGAAAATATGATGTTTATAAATTCCACTCTCACATTGACTGCAGTTGTTTCCATGAGAGCAGAATTCAAAATGTTCTCAAAAATTCAGTTTTTGAATTAAAATTCTGATATTTGCTAAACTTCATCAACCATGACTCCAGAATATTCTCATTTTTTTTCAGGAAGTTTGAAAATGTATTTAGCAAGAATTTGATGGTATATGTTTATAGTACTGTTTACAGTCAAACGTTTTCATGCACTGTAGGCTCAATTTTTGCTTAATCAAAAATCCGAGAAACAAGTTTTGTGGAGGACAGTCTGGAGATGCTCTGTAGCAAGTTTGGTGACAATTGAGCAAAAATTGTGGGAGGAGATACATTTTAAAAGTTTTACAGTTATTGAAAAAAACAGAGTGATGGACTTCATAATTTGTAATAAGTTTAAGTGGACAAAAGTTTCAGCAGTATTGAGGCTACATTGTGGTGAAGTTTCAACACTGTAGCATCTACCGTTGGTTTGGTAGGAATTTTTAAAGTTTTTAAATTTAAACGCTTATTGTGCCCCCCCTAGGAGGGGGGGGCACATGTCCTTGGAGTTGAGTGCATCTGGCATGGGACTGAACCTTTGTGCAAAGTTTGGTGAGTTTTCGCCCATGGGAAGTATGACTTCCTTGGAAGAAGAAGAAAGAAAGAAAGAAGAAGAAGAAGAAGAATTCCTAGGAATACAATAGTGTCCCGGCAGCTTAGCTGCCCGGACCCTAAAGAATTCCTAGGAATACAATAGTGTCCCGGCAGCTTAGCTGCCCGGACCCTAATAAGATATTTGTTTGAAAGTATTCCACTGCGGTTGCAGTTTTCATCATTCCTATTCCTATTATTTTCATTGTTTCTTACAAAATACAGTATGTGCAAAAGTCTTGGCCCTCCAATAAATGCCAATGCCTATTTATATTTGTATTTTTAATACAAATACTCAATTATTTTTTTTAATTAAGTTTGTCACAATATTGCTGAAATAACAGCAGATGTAATGACAGCCCAAGACTTCTGCACTGTATTGTAAATGGCTCTTCTGCTGTTGCAGATTCCTTGTCAGTTTGACATCCAAGTTCTCTCTCACACAATACTTCTTGAATTTTCTTTGAAAATGTAAGTTCTGTAAGTCTATTCTTATGGTGTTCACAGGTGAGCCTGGCAGCTGTCGGCGAACCTGCTCTGTTTACACACAGCTGTAGCTGCACTGCAGGCAAAGGTTTCTGCAACCATCTGACAGCATGCCTGTACCAGACAGCACATTATGTGCAACTCGGCCTTCAGGCCGTTCCACCCTCTTTGGCATGCACCAGTCAGGCACAGACGTGGCATCGACCTAGATCCCAGGTTTGTTCTCCTTACCTGTTGTGCCCTCTGCTTAAACAATGTTACCCTGTGAAACATGGTCTAGAGCTATTTTGTATGTTGGTCTTAGGGACTTCATCCAGAGCCTGTGTCTGATGTTGTGGTGAAAAAACCCAAATCACTGGAGAAGACTGGAGTCAAGTCTACTCTATACAGAGCGTATGCTGGTAAGACACCTAACAGCCTTTCAAGGGAAAGAGCTGCAAACATCGCAGCTCTTCATCAATACTGGACAGATTTTTTTACTTACTGAACGCAGCATTTTATCATCAGTTCAAAGAAAACTGCCTCAACCCCATTTCTCCACCTTTTAGGGCCTCTGCCAGAGCCACATCTCCTTGCATCAGGAGCGAAGTTGAGCCAGATCCACCCTCGCCCTTTGCTGTCCCACATTCTGACAGGAATCTCAAACTTGGAGTTAGTCCCTTCTCAATTTGGACCTGTGCCTCGTGGTAGTCCCCTCTCCTATCATTGTCCACCGACCCCAGATAACCTTGCCATTGACTTTCCTACACTCCCCCTTCCTGGATTTTCTTTTCATTCTAATTTGGCCTTTGTCCCCAAACTAAATCAAAGTCTGCATCTTGAGTCCCTCAAAGTATCCAACGCTTCACAAATTGAAGAGGGCACCAGAGAGCAATCAAGGTGTGCAGCTTGGGCACATGTCCGCAGGCCAAGGGTAACAGCTAGCAGATTCAGGGAAGTTTGCCATGTTTTAGGGGAACAATCAGGGGCGGCGTTGGCAGCTAGAATAATTAAGGGGACAACACAAACAGCAGCAATGAAAAGAGGGCTGGACCTAGAGGCAAGCATAATAAATAAGAACATGTTCTTAATTGATTTCGCCTGGTTAAATAAAGGTTAAATAAAAAAAATAATCACAAATTATGAAAAAGCAGCTAACGTGAAGGTTCTGCCATGTGGCTTTGTTGTGTGTCCAGAGGCACCACATCTAGGAGCTAGTCCTGATGGTAGAGTATTCGATGAAAAAGAGACCTACCCATTCGGCCGGGTGGAAGTAAAAAGTTCCTCAGCAGAAAATGTGACCAATGTGACATACCTCATACTGAAAGATGGTAAGGTCAAACTTAAAGAAAGTCACAAACATTACTGGCAACTTCAGGGCCAGCTTACAGTGACTGGTCTTCACTGGTGTGACTTTGTGACCGATACCGCAACAGATCTCACCATACAGCGGATTTGGCGGGATGACAAATTCATAGCATCCATGAAAGACAAATTAGATCTGTACTACTACAATGTGTACATGGATGTGTACCTTTCTATGTTTGAGCATTAATAACTTTCACCATTCATTGAGTTTTAATCAGTTCATTCTTTTGTATACACAAATGTATACAAAACTTGCAAATGTATACAAAACTTGAAGTTATGTTATAAAATAAATAAATGAAATGTACTTTATACTGTAAATGTTTTCTACTGAACAATTGATACATGTTTACAACTAATAAATTTTAATATTCTAACATTGTGTTTCACACTTTTCTTCAAAATGTACAGAAATAATGGTTGCAGTTGTTACAGTTACAAAAAATGTTGTGCTTCTTTCATTGAACACAGAGAAAATATTTTTAGTTTAAATTAACTTCAGTTCACTCCTCCAGAAACATTGTGCCTCACACTTTTCTTCAAAGTAATTCGTATCAAGATGTACAGAAATAATGGTTACAGTTACAAAGAAATGTGTTGCCTCTTTCATTGAACACAGAGAAAAGGTTTTTAGTTTTAAGTTAACTACAGTTAATAGTTAACTACAGTTCACTCCTCCAGAAACATTGGCCCCTGGTAATTTACCATAGAGCAACAGTTGTGCCAGATTTGGTTGACGCTACCTGAAAGAGTAAGTGGCACAACACTGTCCCAGATGTGGTTCTCCTTAACCCTACGGATCACTCTCTCCACGAGAATCCGTAGCCGTGCAACGGCTTGTGTTTGGTCACAGTCCGCTTTGCTGAACTGGGCTTTCCTTTTAAATGGTGGAATAACAAGGGAAGCACCAACACTGGAGAGCAGGTCATCAATGGTGAAGCCTTTGTCGGCCATAACTTCATCCCCAGATTCCAGCAAGTTTAGGATGCCAGACCTTTTAGTGATCTCCTTATCAGATATGGAACCGGTGTAGAGGGGTGACACAAATGTTACGGCACCACATGGGGCAACTCCTAAAAGGCCTTTAAATGTGGTCGTGCTCTTGTAATTAGAGAAGATCTCTGAATGTAGTGTCAGTGAGGTTGGACTCTCACAGCGGACTTCAGTGCAGTCAAGAATCACCCTGAGCTTTGGACTCTGCAACCTGTACTTTGCTGGCATCGACAATTCCACTTGTCGTCTTGACATCCATATGGGTAGTGAGCCCAACACCAGGTACAGGTAGTTTGCCCAGGTTATGATGACACGGCTTACTGTGGATGTGCTGGTCTGAAAAATGTCTGCAATTACTGTTCTTTGAGGCCAACCACTACTCGGCAGCAGTAGATGAAGAACTCATCGATGACAGGAATTTGTCTAGACGGGCTTGGAGTTGGAAATGCCGCTTGTCCAATCTTCAGTGCTCTGGTCCAGTAAACAATGTACTGTGTGGAGGGACAAATGCTCTCCCAAAACACCCTGAACACCTCTTGAGATGGAAACCTTGTATAGTATCTCATTGTCTGATCAGACAGACAAAATTTGAATAGGATGCTGCTTTGCGGTCCCATAGACATTGCCTGCAGTTTAGCCTCCAGCTCTGCAATGTATTCCAGGGCCTTATCAACTGCACCTACAAAACAAAGTAAAACAAAAATGTTTAAACATATACCATTTACTTACAAATAAAAGGGCTGGACTTTACTTTTAAGACCATTGCTTTCAGTGGTCAGCTAAGTTGACCAAAAGTGATAGCCTACACATAATAAGTCACATTAATGTGATGCCATCATCCATCATCATCAAGATGGAGGTAAGTAAGAGGAGGGAGATGTCCGTCTGTCTATAAGTTATCTTCTTCATGCCAGACGACAGTAGGCCTACTAGTTGTTCTCGTGTGACTCAAGCAGCCGAATTAATACAAAGTCCGGATAAATAATCATGGTCATTTAAAACAGCTGCGTGCTTAAAAATACTTCTGTTTCATCCAGATAAATATAAACCCTCACATAAAGTATACATCCTCCAAAAGACTACTTCAGCCAAGAGCAGCAGGTAGTTTTAATGGAGAGAGTATGAGCGATATAAAAAAAAAGCACGATCGCAGCCTGAAGCATCAGTGTTGCTGCAAATATGACAAGAGAGGAGCTGCATTTATTTTTTCTGACAGCTCTTGCGCTACTTTTAAATATGAAGCTTTATCCATTTAAACTAAATACACCTAGAGCAACATCAACTGTCATTTTAAATGGTGTTTTATATTGTTATATATTTCACTGATCGCAATTATAACGCGAGTGTGTGTTTTATTGGAAGCGAGGCTGAATAGGCTACATTGGGTTTTTTTCAGGTGCTGCACTCCAAGCAGATCTCATATTGTCTCTGTACAAAGACAACAAAGACCTTTTTAAATGTGAAAACAGCGGAGACCTATTCAAGATTTGCGTTTGGGCAACACTGTGAACACATATAAGGCGAAACATCAGAATTAATTTATTCATGGCCACATTAAGTGAAATTATTAACTTTACCGATTATCCATCTGATTGTCTGTCGTGCTGCGAGCGCACAACTTCTTTCAGTGGTGACTGACTGTATATAAAATAAAATGTATAGGCTATAGTCTAATATATAATGAGCTCCGGACGCTCAGCTCAACGGGTGAGGAGAACATCAGTAGGCGGAGACGCTCAGAGAGAAAGTCAGCAGCAGCGGATCAGCTGATCTCTCCCTCCGGTCAAACGCTCCGTTCTGATCCAGCTCCACTGGACTTTCAAAGTAAAGGTGACGCAGCTGAATACACTAAACTGGCTTCGCAGTGCACCCGGTGTTCAGGAAAACAGGCAAACAGGCACGGAGAAACGGAGATGGACTTTCTGTTTACTCCACTTTACTCACCGGCCCCATCACCATGACAACCACAAACAATCAACACTAGCGCACTCATTGAACCAATCACAGGCAGGGGGAAACAGCTGATTACGACACACGAAATACAAATACAGGTTACAAAATTAGAAACTAATAATATATTAACTACAGGCTATGCGCTACATGTATATCCCAACTTTACACTTGCAATACATCTGTATTTACAGGGAGGGGGTGGCGTCGCATAGTCATGTTCTCTGATGTCCGTGAGTGGCAGTGGGCTTTTTTCCTCTCTTTTTTCTTGTTGAGCTGCCACTCTCTCATACACCGAAGGCTTTTGGACTGACGTCTTAAAGTCATTCCAATAGAAACGACTGGGAACAGCCGTCTTATTCAGTCGTGCGGTACCGTCATAGTAATCTGTAGCACTGAAGTGCTGGCTACAGATTAGAGTACTACCTTTACGAATGACAAATGTTTTTCCTTCATCCCTTCGTATCGCCCAAACCCACTTCTTCCTCTGGTCGTCATCTACAGGAAACTCGTGGAAATGCAAGTGAGGATGTTTTTTTTTTTGAATTTGTACACTGAGGTACGGAGCAGAAGCTTTTACTTTTGGATTCTGCCATTGCGCTTCCGAGACCGGAAGTGGTTTTTACCCTGTAACGGAAACCGGAAGTACCTAAACCCGGAAGTCGTGAAATAGGCCTATTGTTGGAGATGTTTACATCAAAAGTATAAAATAATTGAGAGGTTGATGAATGTGAGCTGAAAACCTGTGTGTGTGTGTGTGTGTGTGTGTGTGTGTCTGACGGTCTCTCTGTCTGCGTGTACATGTGCAGAAAGCCACAGAACTCCTCTCTCCCTAATGATCTGATTGATTGGCAGCCTGCCCTCAGAAGTTACCATGGCGACTCAACTAACTGCTTACATTTTACTGTGTGGAACAGTGTTGTGTTTGTGCATGTGTGCATGTGTGACTGTGTGTGAGTGTCTGTGTGTGTCTGTCTGTGTGAGTGTGATGCCTGTGTTTGTGCGTGGACATCCTCTGTCAGTCTGGTTTATCATGTGTGTGTGTGGGGCTGTGTTTAAAAACATCTTAACGAGCGGCCAGGCTGCACCTGCACTGTTCTATTTATAGACTTTGATAACGAGCTGGCCACTACAGCTGGACCAACTGCACACTACACAGAGCAGAGCAGAGCAGAGAGATTTGAGCTCCGTGCAGCTTCCGAAAACAGCCCTGTAACGCCGCATTATGTAATAATGACGCATTATGTAATAATGTAATAAATCTTCACGTCATTATGTAATAACGCCGCATTTTGTAATAATCTGCCGCATTTTGTAATAAAAATCTTGAACGCAATATGTGATAAACTTCGCCGCATTTTGTAATAAGTTGTTACATTTTGCATCACTTTCACACTTTTTTATGAAAAAAATGTAATAATTTGGTGCATTATGTAATAAACCACCAAAATGGATGTCTTAATTAGAAAAAACATTAACAATAATACACGCTGCTCCTCCTCCCCGCTGAGCAGAGCGGTCTCCTCCGACAGCGGGTCCCACGCGGATGGTAACCGCTCCGCGTCTCTCCCTCCCCTCTTGCCCACCGACAATAATACGCCCGGGTCATGTTCGTCTGTGGAGGGATGACATGGACCACGGTCCGACTGGAGCTCCAGGCCGGGTCCAGCTCTGGGGCGGCTGGGATCACCGCCCCCGGAGTCGCAGCTGGGGCAAGCTGGGGGGGGGGGGGGTCGAGCTGTGGGATTTCATCGGGCTGATGATGCTGGAAGTGATTTTGCCTCTGATTTTCACCAGATTTAACATTTTATCAAAATTTGCCCAGCTGATCCATTTACATTACTACTGAAAAATTATCATCATCTGCAAGCAGCAGCTGTAAAACGAGAACCAGTCCCAGAAGCTCCAGGCCCGGAGAACCAGAGAGGGGGCCCTGCCAGAGCGCTCCGCAAGAATGGTGCATCGCCGCCCGGGTAAAATACGTGAGGGAGAGGGCTGGATGATTTGACGCTTTTTTCAAAACTCCGATCTAAAATATCAGATTATACCACTTTCCCTTGGTTGATTGAGGTCCAGTAAAAAGTATGATGGTCTTTTAACTCTCCTCTCCATGTGTGTATTATGATGTCATGTTTTTTTTTATAATAATTTTTTTTATTTTACATACTCATCGCTCATTATTAATAATACTGCACAACTGAAAGGTGAGTTTGAGGGTCCTGTGTGCATGTGTAGGTGAGTGAGTGAGTGAGGTGGAGCAGAGGAAGAAGTGAGAGCTGTCTGATAAAGTTTGTGTTATGTTGTTGTATAGTTACGTTGGGTCGGACGCTACAATATCAATAAAAACATGTGCTTAACATAGACGTCGGACGCGAAATAGCCGCGGAGCGGAGCCAGTTTCCTTTAACAGATTGTGCCAGATGCGCCAGAGCGCGCACCTCTGTGCCAGGCTCGTGCTCTGCAGCGATTTGTTTATTCATCTTAACAGAGCGCGAGCGAGATTTAACACACACATTCACACAGGCGACACACACATACGGGCTACACATGATACACATACCCACACACACACACACACATCTGAGGGGCCGAGGCGCCTGCCGAGAAAAGCGCATCTGGTGGCGTGCCCCTCAGGGAGCACCCAGGTTCCAGGGTGCTCAACCTGGTCAGTGGGATGGATAGATAGATAATAGGGAGCACCCAGGTTCCAGGGTGCTCAACCTGGTCAGTGGGATAGATAGATAGATAGATAGATAGATAGATAGATAGATAGATAGATAGATAGATAGATAGATAGATAGATAGATAGATAGATAGATAGATAGATAGATAGATAGATAGATAGATAGATAGATAGATAGATAGATAGATAGATAGATAGATAGATAGATAGATAGATAGATAGATAGATAGATTTGACCGTCCTATTGGTTTTAGAAATGAATTCATATTTATGATTCATGCATGCTGGTATGCTTAAAGTCAGTGTTATTCTGATGGTCCTAATGTCTTTTTTTTTCTAATTAAGACATCCATTTTGGTGGTTTATTACATAATGCACAAAATTATTAAATTTTTTTCATAAAAAAGTGTAACACCCGCAATATGTAATAAGTGATGTAAAATGTAACAACTTATTACAAAATGCGGCAAAGTTTATTACATATTGCGTTCAAGATTTTTATTACAAAATGCGGCAGATTATTACAAAATGCGGCGTTATTACATAATGACGTGAAGATTTATTACATTATTACATAATGCGTCATTATTACATAATGCGGCATTACAAGCCCAGAAAAAGAGAACCGTACCTCTTATCAGAATGTGGCCATGACTACTGGGGCAAGGAGACCTTCCTGAGCACATTGATGTGCATTAAATGTTTGTAGGGCAAAAACTTTTCTCAGGGTCGCAAGGTAGAAAAGGGGGGCATTTCTGTTTTTCTAAAAAAATCAGCTCCTACTTTTATATTGAAGTGGATGAGCCACTGGAGCGGGTCTAGCTGCACAATTAGGCTCATAGAGACAATTCTGTAAGTCCCCATAGAGAATGCATTGGAACAGTCTTGAAACTCTTCAAATCTTCTTACTTCTTTCAGCCTTTAAAGTGTCCACATACTTTCAGCTAGAGACTTCATTCAAATTCTGAGCTGTAGACAAACTTTTTAAGTATTCCTCTATGACTCAGCTTATTGATATCTTCAACAGTTTCTGATATTTGGCCGCTTTAAAATCATTACGTTTTTTGACAAAATCCAGCTTTATAATGGGTGTGTGTTGCCTCTAACGAGCAGGGCTTAGAGTGAGTGACATCATCGCTGGAGTGAGAGGGATCGAAAAAACATTCAGGATTTTTTCTGGTTAAATTGCCAGCACGGCCACAAATTAAACTCTAGACACATGATTTCCTCACTGGTTTGTAGCCACACTTGTCGTGTCTCATTTGATGTGTTCAAAACAGCAGACAGACTTACAGAATTGTCTCTATGAGCCTAATTGTGCAGCTAGACCCGCTCCAGTGGCTCATCTACTTCAATATAAAAGTAGGAGCTGATTTTTTTAGAAAAACAGAAATGCCCCCCTTTTCTACCTTGCGACCCTGACAAAAGTTTTTGCCCTACAAACATTTAATGCACATCAATGTGCTCAGGAAGGTCTCCTTGCCCCAGTAGTCATGGCCACATTCTGATAAGAGGTTCGGTTCTCTTTTTCTGGGCTGTTTTCGGAAGCTGCTCAGAGCTGAAATCTCTCTGCTCTGCTCTGCTCTGTGTGCAGTGGCCAGCTGTTGGGGCCAGCTCGTTATCAAAGTCTATAAATAGAACAGTGCAGGTGCAGCCTGGCCGCTCGTTAAGATGTTTTTAAACACAGCCCCACACACACACATGATAAACCAGACTGACAGAGGATGTCCACGCACAAACACAGGCATCACACTCACACAGACAGACACACACAGACACTCACACACAGTCACACATGCACACATGCACAAACACAACACTGTTCCACACAGTAAAATGTAAGCAGTTAGTTGAGTCGCCATGGTAACTTCTGAGGGCAGGCTGCCAATCAATCAGATCATTAGGGAGAGAGGAGTTCTGTGGCTTTCTGCACATGTACACGCAGACAGAGAGACCGTCAGACACACACACACACACACACACACACACACACACACACACAGGTTTTCAGCTCACATTCATCAACCTCTCAATTATTTTATACTTTTGATGTAAACATCTCCAACAATTTATATTTTTCTCATGAATTTAAAGCAGAAGTAAGTGATATATTTGTGTTAATATAAGTCTTAAATAGTTATATCTTCCGACAGCAATCACTTACATAGAGTGTTTGGACTGAAACACGGGTCTGTCAGTCACTCTGCTCTGCTCTGAGCCGAAGAGAAAACATTTATCGTATCCTACAGTTTTTATCCAATGAGGAGAGAGAACGGCATGCAGGGCTGTGTGTGCAGCCAAGGAATGCCGTGAATGTGCCGACGTAGGGACGAGGACTGTTATGGTGCGTTCAAGGAAACTCGTATTTTTCCGACCGTGAAGTGGTACCAGTTCGATCTGGTACGAGTTCACCGGTCGGAAGTTACGAGTGGCCGTTATAGTGACTTTCACCGGTAAAACAGGTCGGAAAAACACGAGTGGGTTGCCTGGAACGCTACAAAGTCGTAAGTTGTGACTTGAAGCTGTAATTTACGATTTCAAAAGCCTGCCTGGAACGCAGCATTAGCGAAAACGACCGGACCACTTACTTCTGCTTTAAGTTCAGACGTTTAGTCTTTGCAACTCTATTAATAGTAGTACAATTACAGGTGGAGCCTGGGACATAGGACGCAGCTTTTAACATCCATCTATCTATCTATCTATCTATCTATCTATCTATCTATCTATCTATCTATCTATCTATCTATCTATCTATCTATCTATCTATCTATCTATCTATAAACCCTTTGTCTCTTTTTTCTCTCTTTTTCTTTCTTTCTTTTACTCCTTCATTTGTATTTTACATAACTTCTTTCTATCTTTCCCTCCCTATCCATCCATCCATCTACCTCTTTCTATCTATCATCCCCCTCTCTCTTTTTCTTCTTTCTTTCTTTCTTTCTTTCTTTCTTTCTTTCTTTCTTTCTTTCTTTCACCCCATTTCTTTTTACTTCTTTGTTTCTTTCTGTTTTTCTTTCTACTCCTTTTCTCTTTCTATGTTTCTACCCCATTTCTTTCTTTCTTTCTACTGCTCTCTGTATATCTCTCTCTTTCATTTATCCACCCAAATATCTTTCCTTCTTTCTTACTACTCCTCTGTCTCTTTTATTCATTCACTATTCTCTTTATGTTCTATTATTCTGTTTTTCTTACCTTTTTCTTTCTCTATCTACCTAAAGAAAGAACAAAAGGACAGAAAGAAAGAAGACACAGACTGTGTCTTCTTTCTTTCTGTCCTTTTGTTCTTTCTTTCTTTCTTTCTCCATCTACCCTTCCCATTTTCTTTCTTTCCTTCTGTCCTTTTCTTCTTTCTTTCTTTCTTCAGCTCATTCAGCATTGTTTCAACAATTTCTTCAGCTCATTCAGCATTGCTGTGGCAACACTGTTCCACACAGTAAAATGTAAGCAGTTAGTTGAGTCGCCATGGTAACTTCTGAGGGCAGGCTGCCAATCAATCAGATCATTAGGGAGAGAGGAGTTCTGTGGCTTTCTGCACATGTACACGCAGACAGAGAGACCGTCAGACTCACACACACACACACACACACACAGGTTTTCAGCTCACATTCATCAACCTCTCAATGATTTTATACTTTTGATGTAAACATCTCCAACAATTTATATTTTTCTCATGAATTTAAAGCAGAAGTAAGCGACCCGGTCATTTTCGCTAATGCTGTGTTCCAGGCAGGCTTTTGAAATCGTAAATTACAGCTTCAAGTCACAACTTACGACTTTGTAGCGTTCCAGGCAACCCACTCGTGTTTTTCCGACCTGTTTTACCTGTGAAAGTCACTATAACGGCCACTCGTAACTTCCGACCCGTGAACTCGTACCAGATCAAACTGATACAACTTCACAGGTCGGAGTTACAAGTTTCCTTGAACGCACCATAACAGTCCTCGTCCCTACGTCACCACATTCATGGCGTACCTTGGCTGCACACACAGCCCTGCATGCCGTTCTCTCTCCTCATTGGATAAAAACTGTAGGATACGATAAATGTTTTCTCCTCGACTCAGAGCAGAGCAGAGTGACTGACAGACCCGTGTTTCAGACCAAACACTCTATGTAAGTGATTGCTGTCGGAAGATATAACTATTTAAGACTTATATTAACACAAATATATCACTTACTTCTGCTTTAAGTTCAGATGTTTAGTCTTTCCAACTCTATTAATAGTAGTACAATTACAGGTGGAGCCTGGGACATAGGACGCAGCTTTTAACATCCATCCATCTATCTATCTATCTATCTATCTATCTATCTATCTATCTATCTATCTATCTATCTATCTATCTATCTATCTATCTATCAACCCTTTGTCTCTTTTTTTCTCTCTTTTTCTTTCTTTCTTTTACTCCTTCATTTGTATTTTACATAACTTCTTTCTATCTTTACCCCCCTATCCATCCATCCATCTACCTCTTTCTATCTATCATCCCCCTCTCTCTTTTTCTTCTTTCTTTCTTTCTTTCTTTCACCCCATTTCTTTTTACTTCTTTGTTTCTTTCTGTTTTTCTTTCTACTCATTTTCTCTTTCTATGTTTCTACCCCATTTCTTTCTTTCTTTCTACTGCTCTCTGTATATCTCTCTCTTTCATTTATCCACCCCAATTTCTTTCCTTCTTTTTTACTACCCCTCTGTCTCTTTCATTCATTCTCTATTCTCTTTATGTTTTATTATTCTGTTTTTCTTACCTTTTTCTTTCTCTATCTACCCTTCTCTCTGTGTCTTCTTTCTTTCTGTCCTTTTGTTCTTTCTTTCTTTCTCCATCTACCCTTCCCATTTTCTTTCTTTCGTTCTGTCCTATTCTTCTTTCTTTCTTTCTTTCTTTCTTTCTTTCTTTCTTTCTTTCTTTCTTTCTTTCTTTCTTCAGCTCATTCAGCATTGTTCCAACAATTTCTTCAGCTCATTCAGCATTGCTTTCAGCATTCACACCATTTCCATTCCTGGAAATGTTTTTTCTAGTTAGTGTGAATGCTGGAAGCATTCACACTATTGTTATTCGGTTCGGCCATTTTCTGCCTTTCTTCGGCATTTAACTAGTCCTTCATACTTTGTGCTATTTCAACAATTCTAATATCAAAATGTTCAGCCTTTTCGGGACAGGTGTGCTATGTCTTTTCTCTATTCAACTATTCATACTTTTTGCAATATTCAACTATTTCTGATTTGTTTTTCCCCATAGAGAATGCATTGGAACAGTCTTGAAACTCTTCAAATCTTCTTACTTCTTTCAGCCTTTAAAGCGTCCACATACTTTCAGCTAGAGACTTCATTCAAATTCTGAGCTGTAGACAAACTTCTAATGTATTCATCCTGTATTTACAACTTTTTCATAGCTTGTACCGTTTTTGAGATAAATCCTTTAAAAGCACATGAGGATTTCTGACAAATTTCACACTTTTCAATGAGTGTGTATGGGGTTGGGTCAGAGTGGGTGACGTCATCGTAGAGTGCAGGAGATTCAAAAAAGCGACTGGAACTTTTCTTCTGAAACTGCCAGCAAAGCTACAAATGACACTCTACACTCATGATTTTGGAAACAGTTTGTAGCCACGCTTGTCTTCTGTCTCACAATGCCGTCAAAAATGCACAGAGACTCAGAGAATAATTTAAAATATTTTTTAAATGCAGCCTGGGTGCTCTCTCTCTGCCATTCAGCCCAATGCATTTTTTTTCACAGCAGAGTAGCAGGAGCTCAACTTTTTAATTTACTGTAATGGGCATTATACTTTGTTTGATTTTATCAAAAAATAGTCACAAGTCACAAAAAAGTCCTCTACTTACTTGTTGTGGCTCATTTATACTATTTTCAGCTTTTTTTAAGCATCATTGAAAAATGTCACATTCATCAAAGTCTCAACCTCTCTTCTCCACAACTCTGTCTGTAGTCCAGTGGGTAAGGTGGCTGCTTGCCAACCTCAAGGTCACTGGTTCGAATCCAAGGGGAGCACTCTTTTTATGTTATGTTGAATTCTGCTCCCCTCCCCCACCCTCAATTGGTTACAGGTGTTCGTTAAGAGACGCATTAATTCCTAGTGCCACAGTTTGAAGCACATCATCACATTACAATGGCAACATGCTTATGTCTGTGCTCTCTGTGGCAAAGCGGCAGAGTAAAGGTTTAGTGATCATGAGGATGTGGGTTCAATTCCAGGTTCAAATCTTGCCTCAACAACAATTATAGTGAATTATTTTCCCAGTCGTCCTCTGTTGACTTCTGATAACTTCCTTCATGTTGAAACTGCTGCTCTCAGCCTGAAATTCACAGAAATTTTCATTCTCAGTCATTCAAGCTTGACTCTCAAGCTTTCTTGGTGTTGACACAGTGTGTTTCCAACAGGTGCAGCTTTGGGCTCGTTAACTTCAGAGTGAGACAGAGTGCAGCTCATCAGCAGACAACAGTCTCTGTAACTGTGTGTATACTGGCTTTGAGGCAGAGTGGAGGTCTACTGACCATGAGGTTGTGGGTTCAATTCCTACCTTGGTCAAACATTTGTATGGTGATCACTGCTTGCACTGTTTGCTAATTCTGCAACAGTGTTCAGCTGCTTTCAGCATTCACACCATTTCCATTCTTGGAAATGCTTTTTCTAGTTAGTGTGAATGCTTCCAGCATTCACACTATTGTTATTCGGTTCGGCCATTTTCTGCCTTTCTTCGTCATGTAACTAGTCCTTCATACTTTGTGCTATTTCAACAATTCAAATATCAAAATGTTCAGCCTTTTCGGGACAGGTGTGCTATGTCTTTTCTCTTTTCAACTATTCATACTTTTTGCAATATTCAACTATTTCTGATTTTTTTTTCCCCATAGAGAATGCATTGGAACAGTCTTGAAACTCTTCAAATCTTCTTACTTCTTTCAGCCTTTAAAGTGTCCACATACTTTCAGCTAGAGACTTCATTCAAATTCTGAGCTGTAGACAAACTTTTTAAGTATTCCTCTATGACTCAGCTTATTGATATCTTCAACAGTTTCTGATATTTGGCCGCTTTAAAATCATTACGTTTTTTGACAAAATCCAGCTTTATAATGGGTGTGTGTTGCGTCTAACGAGCAGGGCTTAGAGTGAGTGACATCATCGCTAGAGTGAGAGGGATCGAAAAAACATTCAGGATTTTTTCTGGATAAATTGCCAGCACGGCCACAAATTAAACTCTAGACACATTATTTCCTCACCGGTTTGTAGCCACACTTGTCGTGTCTCATTTAATGTGCTCAAAACAGCAGACAGACTTACAGAATTGTCTCTATGAGCCTAATTGTGCAGCTAGACCCGCTCCAGTGGCTCATCCACTTCAATATAAAAGTAGGAGCTGATTTTTTTTAGAAAAACAGAAATGCCCCCCTTTTCTACCTTGCGACCCTGAGAAAAGTTTTTGCCCTACAAACATTTAATGCACATCAATGTGCTCAGGAAGGTCTCCTTGCCCCAGTAGTCATGGCCACATTCTGATAAGAGGTACGGTTCTCTTTTTCTGGGCTGTTTTGGGAAGCTGCTCAGAGCTCAAATCTCTCTGCTCTGCTCTGCTCTGCTCTGCGTGCAGTTGGTCCAGCTGTAGCGGCCAGCTCGTTATCAAAGTCTATAAATAGAACAGTGCAGGTGCAGCCTGGCCGCTCGTTAAGATGTTTTTAAACACAGCCCCACACACACACATGATAAACCAGACTGACAGAGGATGTCCACGCACAAACACAGGCATCACACTCACACAGACAGACACACACAGACACTCACACACAGTCACACATGCACACATACACAAACAGACAAACACACAAACACAACACTGTTCCACACAGTAAAATGTAAGCAGTTAGTTGAGTCGCCATGGTAACTTCTGAGGGCAGGCTGCCAATCAATCAGATCATTAGGGAGAGAGGAGTTCTGTGGCTTTCTGCACATGTACACGCAGACAGAGAGACCGTCAGACTCACACACACACACACACACACAGGTTTTCAGCTCACATTTATCAACCTCTCAATTATTTTATACTTTTGATGTAAACATCTCCAACAATTTATATTTTTCTCATGAATTTAAGTTCAGACGTTTAGTCTTTCCAACTCTATTAATAGTAGTACAATTACAGGTGGAGCCTGGGACATAGGACGCAGCTTTTGTAACATCTATCTATCTATCTATCTATCTATCTATCTATCTATCTATCTATCTATCTATCTATCTATCTATCTATCTATCTATCTATAAACCCTTTGTCTCTTTTTTTCTCTTTTTCTTTCTTTCTTTTACTCCTTCATTTGTATTTTACATAACTTCTTTCTATCTTTCCCTCCCTATCCATCCATCCATCTACCTCTTTCTATCTATCATCCCCCTCTCTCTTTTTCTTCTTTCTTTCTTTCACCCCATTTCTTTTTACTTCTTTGTTTCTTACTGTTTTTCTTTCTACTCCTTTTCTCTTTCTATGTTTCTACCCCATTTCTTTCTTTCTTTCTACTGCTCTCTGTATATCTCTCTCTTTCATTTATCCACCCCAATATCTTTCCTTCTTTCTTACTACTCCTCTGTCTCTTTCATTCATTCTCTATTCTCTTTATCTTCTATTATTCTGTTTTTCTTACCTTTTTCTTTCTCTATCTACCCTTCTCTCTGTGTCTTCTTTCTTTCTGTCCTTTTGTTCTTTCTTTCTTTCTCCATCTACCCTTCCCATTTTCTTTCTTTCCTTCTGTCCCTTTCTTCTTTCTTTCTTTCTTTCTTCAGCTCATTCAGCATTGCTTTCAGCATTCACACCATTTCCATTCTTGGAAATGTTTTTTCTAGTTAGTGTGAATGCTGGAAGCATTCACACTATTGTTATTCGGTTCGGCCATTTTCTGCCTTTCTTCGTCATGTAACTAGTCCTTCATACTTTGTGCTATTTCAACAATTCAAATATCAAAATGTTCAGCCTTTTCGGGACAGGTGTGCTATGTCTTTTCTCTTTTCAACTATTCATACTTTTTGCAATATTCAACTATTTCTGATTTTTTTTTCCCCATAGAGAATGCATTGGAACAGTCTTGAAACTCTTCAAATCTTCTTACTTCTGGGGCGGTGCGTGGCGCAGTGGGTAGAGCGGCCGCCCCATGTAGAGGCTACAGTCCTCGCCGGAGGCGTCCCCGGTTCGAATCCCGCGTCGGGCAGACCTTTCCTGCGTGTCATTCCCCCTCTCTCTGCCTCCCCATTTCCTGTCTATCTCTGATGTCATCACTATCAAATAAAGGCAAAAAGCCAAAAAATATACTTTAAAAAAAAAAATCTTCTTACTTCTTTCAGTCTTTAAAGCATCCACATACTTTCAGCTAGAGACTTCATTCAAATCCTGAGCTGTAGACAAACTTCTAATGTATTCATCCTGTATGTACAACTTTTTCATAGCTTGTACCGTTTTTGAGATAAATCCTTTAAAAGCACATGAGGATTTCTGACAAATTTCACACTTTTCAATGAGTGTGTATGGGGTTGGGTCAGAGTGAGTGACATCATCGTTAGAGTGAGAGGGATCGAAAAAACATTCAGGATTTTTTCTGGATAAATTGCCAGCACGGCCACAAATTAAACTCTAGACACATGATTTCCTCACTGGTTTGTAGCCACACTTGTCGTGTCTCATTTGATGTGCTCAAAACAGCAGACAGACTTACAGAATTGTCTCTATGAGCCTAATTGTCCAGCTAGACCCGCTCCAGTGGCTCATCCACTTCAATATAAAAGTAGGAGCTGATTTTTTTAGAAAAGCAGAAATGCCCCCCTTTTCTACCTTGCGACCCTGAGAAAAGTTTTTGCCCTACAAACATTTAATGCACATCAATGTGCTCAGGAAGGTCTCCTTGCCCAGATGGTCAGGACCACATTCTGATAAGAGGTACGGTTCTCTTTTTCTGGGCTGTTTTCGGAAGCTGCACTGAGCTCAAATCTCTCTGCTCTGCTCTGCTCTGTGTGCAGTTGGTCCAGCTGTAGTGGCCAGCTCGTTATCATGTCTATAAATAGAACAAGTGCAGGTGCAGCCTGGCCGCTCGTTAAGATGTTTTTAAACACAGCCCCACACACATGCATGATAAACCAGACTGACAGAGGATGTCCACGCACAAACACAGGCATCACACTCACACACAGACACACACAGACACTCACACACAGTCACACATGCACGCATACACAAACAAACAATTCCATTCCATTCTTCATTCTTCCATTCTTAGATAATAATTTAAAATATTTTTTAAATGCAGCCAGGGAGCTCGGAGAAGGAGCTCAACTTTGTAACTTGCTATTAAGTGCTTTTTAATTCATTTTAATTCACCAAAAAATAGTCACAGGTCACAAAAAAGTCCTCTTCTTGCTTGGTGTGGCTAATTTCTGCACTTTCCTTACTTGTCTTTTAAGCATCATTGAAAAATCTCACATTCATCAAAGTCTCAACCTCTTTTGCACAACTCCACTGTAGTGTAGGGGGTAGGGTGGCCACTTGCCAACCCCAAGGTCACTGGTGCGAATCCAAGGGAAGAACTCTTGTTATGTTATGTTGAATTCTGCTCTCCTCCACCGCCTTCAATTGGTTACAGGTGTTTGTTATCTCCTTGATTACTCATACCAGTTTGCAGCACATCATCACATTACAATGAATGACAACAGTCTTGAAAGCAGTGTGCTCTCTGTAGCCGAGTGGCAGAGTGAAGGCTTTATGATCATAAGGTCATAGGTTCGATTCCTGCCTCAGGCATTTCACATCATTGCTTGACTTTTGATTCCAATTATTCAGCTGTCATTGGACAGTCTTTGATTCCTCATAGTATAAAGCTCATTGTAACTCAGGTTCTCTGGGGCTGTATGGTTAGTGTGTTAGGTTACCACTCATGGAGTTGTGGGTTCAATTCCTTCCATGGACATGTTTCTTGTATGCCATTCCGCATGTATTTGTCAATTTATTCTGCTAATTCAGCATGGTTCAGCATTGGGTTTCAGCATTCACACGCATGTTCCGTTAGGAAATGCTGTTTCTAGTTAGTGTGAATGCTGGAAGCATTCACACTATTGTTATTCGGTTCGGCCATTTTCTGCCTTTCTTCGTCATGTAACTAGTCCTTCATACTTTGTGCTATTTCAACAATTCAAATATCAAAATGTTCAGCCTTTCCGGAACAGGTGTGCTATGTCTTTTCTCTTTTCAACTATTCATACTTTTTGCAATATTCAACTATTTCTGATTTTTTTTTCCCCATAGAGAATGCATTGGAACAGTCTTGAAACTCTTCAAATCTTCTTACTTCTTTCAGCCTTTAAAGCGTCCACATACTTTCAGCTAGAGACTTCATTCAAATCCTGAGCTGTAGACAAACTTCTTATGTATTCATCCTGTATGTACAACTTTTTCATAGCTTGTACCGTTTTTGAGATAAATCCTTTAAAAGCACATGAGGATTTCTGACAAATTTCACACTTTTCAATGAGTGTGTATGGGGTTGGGTCAGAGTGAGTGACATCATCGTTAGAGTGAGAGGGATCGAAAAAACATTCAGGATTTTTTCTGGATAAATTGCCAGCACGGCCACAAATTAAACTCTAGACACATGATTTACTCACTGGTTTGTAGCCACACTTGTCGTGTCTCATTTAATGTGCTCAAAACAGCAGACAGACTTACAGAATTGTCTCTATGAGCCTAATTGTGCAGCTAGACCCGCTCCAGTGGCTCATCCAATATAAAAGTAGGAGCTGATTTTTTTAGAAAAGCAGAAATGCCCCCCTTTTCTACCTTGCGACCCTGAGAAAAGTTTTTGCCCTACAAACATTTAATGCACATCAATGTGCTCAGGACCACATTCTGATAAGAGGTACGGTTCTCTTTTTCTGGGCTGTTTTGGGAAGCTGCACAGAGCTCAAATCTCTCTGCTCTGCTCTGCTCTGTGTGCAGTTGGTCCAGCTGTAGCGGCCAGCTCGTTATCATGTCTATAAATAGAACAAGTGCAGGTGCAGCCTGGCCGCTCGTTAAGATGTTTTTAAACACAGCCCCACACACACACATGATAAACCAGACTGACAGAGGATGTCCACGCACAAACACAGGCATCACACTCACACACAGACACACACAGACACTCACACACAGTCACACATGCACGCATACACAAACAAACAATTCCATTCCATTCTTCATTCTTCCATTCTTAGATAATAATTTAAAATATTTTTTAAATGCAGCCAGGGAGCTTTCTGAAGGAGCTCAACTTTGTAACTTGCTGTTAAGTGCTTTTTAATTCATTTTAATTCACCAAAAAATAGTCACAGGTCACAAAAAAGTCCTCTTCTTGCTTGGTGTGGCTAATTTCTGCACTTTCCTTACTTTTTTTTTAAGCATCATTGAAAAATCTCACATTCATGAAAGTCTCAACCTCTTTTGCACAACTCCACTGTAGTGTAGGGGGTAGGGTGGCCGCTTGTTAACCCCAAGGTCACTGGTTCGAATCCAAGGGAAGAACTCTTGTTATGTTATGTTGAATTCTGCTCTCCTCCCCCGCCTTCAATTGGTTACAGGTGTTTGTTATCTCCTTGATTACTCATACCAGTTTGCAGCACATCATCACATTACAATGAATGACAACAGTCTTGAAAGCAGTGTGCTCTCTGTAGCCGAGTGGCAGAGTGGAGGCTTTATGATCATAAGGTCATAGGTTCGATTCCTGCCTCAGGCATTTCACATCATTGCTTGACTTTTGATTCCAATTATTCAGCTGTCATTGGACAGTCTTTGATTCCTCATAGTATAAAGCTCATTGTAACTCAGGTTCTCTGTGGCCGTATGGTTAGTGTGTTAGGTTACCACTCATGAAGTTGTGGGTTCAATTCCTTCCATGAACATGTTTCTTGTATGCCATTCCGCATGTCTTTGTCAATTTATTCTGCTAATTCAGCATGGTTCAGCATTGGGTTTCAGCATTCACACGCATGTTCCGTTAGGAAATGCTGTTCGGTTCGGCCATTTTCTGCCTTTCTTCGTCATGTAACTAGTCCTTCATACTTTGTGCTATTTCAACAATTCAAATAACAAAATGTTCAGCCTTTTCGGGACAGGTGTGCTATGTCTTTTCTCTTTTCAACTATTCATACTTTTTGCAATATTCAACTATTTCTGATTTTTTTTTTCCCCATAGAGAATGCATTGGAACAGTCTTGAAACTCTTCAAATCTTCTTACTTCTTTCAGCCTTTAAAGCGTCCACACACTTTCAGCTAGAGACTTCATTCAAATTCTGAGCTGTAGACAAACTTCTAATGTATTCATCCTGTATGTACAACTTTTTCATAGCTTGTACCGTTTTTGAGATAAATCCTTTAAAAGCACATGAGGATTTCTGACAAATTTCACACTTTTCAATGAGTGTGTATGGGGTTGGGTCAGAGTGAGTGACATCATCGTTAGAGTGAGAGGGATCGAAAAAACATTCAGGATTTTTTCTGGATAAATTGCCAGCACGGCCACAAATTAAACTCTAGACACATGATTTCCTCACCGGTTTGTAGCCACACTTGTCGTGTCTCATTTGATGTGCTCAAAACAGCAGACAGACTTACAGAATTGTCTCAATGAGCCTAATTGTCCAGCTAGACCCGCTCCAGTGGCTCATCCACTTCAATAGAAAAGTAGGAGCTGATTTTTTTAGAAAAGCAGAAATGCCCCCCTTTTCTACCTTGCCACCCTGAGAAAAGTTTTTGCCCTACAAACATTTAATGCACATTGCCTCGCTCAGGAAGGTCTGCTTGCCCAGATGGTCAGATGGCCACATTCTGATTAGAGGTACGGTTCTCTTTTTCTGGGCTGTTTTGGGAAGCTGCTCAGAGCTCAAATCTCTCTGCTCTGCTCTGCTCTGTGTGCAGTTGGTCCAGCTGTAGGGGCCAGCTCGTTATCAAAGTCTATAAATAGAACAGTGCAGCTGCAGCCTGGCCGCTCGTTAAGATGTTTTTAAACACAGCCCCACACACACACATGATAAACCAGACTGACAGAGAATGTCCACGCACAAACACAGGCATCACACTCACACAGACAGACACACACAGACACTCACACACAGTCACACATGCACACATACACAAACAGATAAACACACAAACACAACACTGTTCCACACAGTAAAATGTAAGCATGGTCGTCGCCATGGTAACTTCTGAGGGCAGGCTGCCACACAGGTGTAATCAATCAGATCATTAGGGAGAGAGGAGTTTTGTGGCGCTTAAAGGGATAGTTCACCCTAGAATGATATTTCGCTCATTATCTACTCACCCTCATGTTGACTAAGGGCTGGAAGAATTTTCAGAGTCCACCGTCCCTTCTCTGAGTTACAGGGGGTCTTGGCGTAGCAGTGCATGTCCATATAACGGTTGCAAAGGGACACCAGAGCTCTTCGTAAAAAAACACACACAAAAAAACATCCTGGTCCGTCCAAATCTCGCGTGATTCGCAGTAACCGCACTGACGCTGGCGCAAATCACGCGAGATTTGGACGGACCAGGAAGAGGAGCTTCGAGAAGCTTCCGCTACAAACAAGCTTAAAATATAGACTTATTTAATTTTTTTCGGGACAATTACGCAATTTGGGGCTTCAGCACAAGACGGACATTACATACGAGCATCATGGAGGTATTTGGATGTTTTTTTGTGTGTGTTTTTTTTACGAAGAGCTCTGGTGTCCCTTTGCAACCGTTATATGGACATGCACTGCTACGCCAAGACCCCCTGTAACTCAGAGAAGGGACGGTGGACTCTGAGAATTCTTCCAGCCCTTAGTCAACATGAGGGTGAGTAGATAATGAGCGAAATATCATTCTAGGGTGAACTATCCCTTTAACAGTTTTACTTTCTGCACATGTACACGCAGACAGAGAGACCGTCAGACTCACACACACACACACACACACACACACAGGTTTTCAGCTCAAATTCATCAGGCTCTCAATTATTTTATACTTTTGATGTAAACATCTCCAACAATTTATATTTTTCTCATGAATTTAAGTTCAGACGTTTAGTCTTTCCAACTCTATTAATAGTAGTACAATTACAGGTGGAGCCTGGGACATAGGATGCAGCTTTTAACATGTGTCCTATCTATCTATCTATCTATCTATCTATCTATCTATCTATCTATCTATCTATCTATCTATCTATCTATCTATCTATCTATCTATCTATCTATCTATCTATCTATACCCCTCCCTATTTTTTAACCCCTCTGTCTCCTTTCTTTCTTTCTTTCTTTCTTTCTTTCTTTCTTTCTTTCTTCTACTCCTTCATTTGTATTTTACGTAACTTTTTATATCCTTCCCTCTCTATCCATCCATCCATCCATCCATCTACCTCTTTCTATCTATCATCCCCCTCTCTCTTTTTCTTCTTTCTTTCTTTCTTTCTTTCTTTCTTTCTTTCTTTCTTTCTTTCTTTCTTTCTTTCACTCCATTTCTGTCTTTTTACTTCTTTGTTTGTTTGATTGTTTCTTTCTTTCTTTCTATTCCTTTTCTCTTCCTTTGTTTTTACTCCATTTCTTTCTTTCTTTCTTTCTTTCTTTCTTTCTTTCTTTCTTTCTTTCTTTCTTTCACTCCATTTCTGTCTTTTTACTTCTTTGTTTGTTTGATTCTTTCTTTCTTTCTACTCCTTTTCTCTTCCTTTGTTTTTACTCCATTTCTTTCTTTCTTTCTTTCTTTCTTTCTTTCTTTCTTTCTTTCTTTCTTTCTTTCTTTCTTTCTTTCTTTCTTTCTGTCCTTTTCTTTTTTCTCTCTTGTTTCAATCTTTCTTTCTTTCAACAATTTCTTCAGCTCATTCAGCATTGCTTCCAGCATTCACACCATTTCCATTCTTGGAAATGTTTTTTCTAGTTAGTGTGACTGCTGAAGCAGTCACACTATTGTTCTTCTGTTTGGCCATTTTCTTCCGCCTTTTTACGGTCTTCTTCTAGTCCTTCATACTTTGTGCTATTTCAACAATTCATATATCAAAACGTGCAGCTTCTTTTGAACTTTATCGGCATTACTTTTCTCTTTTTAACTATTTATACTTTTTCAAATATTTAACTTTTTCTGATTCTGATGTGTGCACTGTGGCCTAGAGGCAGAGTGGAAGTCTTTTGACCATAAGGTTGTGGGTTCGAGTCTGACCTTGGTCAAACATTTGTATGGTGATCACTGCTTGCACTATTTGCTAATTCTGCAACAGCGTTCAGCTGCTGTCAGCAGTCACACCATTTCCATTCTTGGAAATGCCTTTTCTAGTTAGTGTGAATGCTGGAAGCATTCACACTATTGTTATTCGGTTCGGCCATTTTCTGCCTTTCCTCGTCATGTAACTAGTCCTTCATACTTTGTGCTATTTCAACAATTCAAATATCAAAATGTTCAGCCTTTTCGGGACAGGTGTGCTATGTCTTTTCTCTTTTCAACTATTCATACTTTTTGCAATATTCAACTATTTCTGATTTTTTTTTCCCCATAGAGAATGCATTGGAACAGTCTTGAAACTCTTCAAATCTTCTTACTTCTTTCAGCCTTTAAAGTGTCCACATACTTTCAGCTAGAGACTTCATTCAAATCCTGAGCTGTAGACAAACTTCTAATGTATTCATCCTGTATTTACAACTTTTTCATAGCTTGTACCGTTTTTGAGATAAATCCTTTAAAAGCACATGAGGATTTCTGACAAATTTCACACTTTTCAATGAGTGTGTATGGGGTTGGGTCAGAGTGAGTGACATCATCGTTAGAGTGAGAGGGATCGAAAAAACATTCAGGATTTTTTCTGGATAAATTGCCAGCACGGCCACAAATTAAACTCTAGATACATGATTTCCTCACTGGTTTGTAGCCACACTTGTCGTGTCTCATTTAATGTGCTCAAAACAGCAGACAGACTTACAGAATTGTCTCAATGAGCCTAATTGTCCAGCTAGACCCGCTCCAGTGGCTCATCCACTTCAATATAAAAGTAGGAGCTGATTTTTTTAGAAAAGCAGAAATGCCCCCCTTTTCTACCTTGCGACCCTGAGAAAAGTTTTTGCCCTACAAACATTTAATGCACATCAATGTGCTCAGGAAGGTCTCCTTGCCCCAGTAGTCACATGGCCACATTCTGATAAGAGGTACGGTTCTCTTTTTCTGGGCTGTTTTCGGAAGCTGCACTGAGCTCAAATCTCTCTGCTCTGCTCTGCTCTGTGTGCAGTTGGTCCAGCTGTAGCGGCCAGCTCGTTATCAAAGTCTATAAATAGAACAAGTGCAGGTGCAGCCTGGCCGCTCGTTAAGATGTTTTTAAACACAGCCCCACACACACACATGATAAACCAGACTGACAGAGGATGTCCACGCACAAACACAGGTATCACACTCACACACAGACACACACAGACACTCACACACAGTCACACATGCACGCATAGGCTACACAAACAAACAATTCCATTCCATTCTTCATTCTTCCATTCTTAGATAATAATTTAAAATATTTTTTAAATGCAGCCAGGGAGCTCTTTGCTCTGCAACAGGAGAAGGAGCTCAACTTTGTAACTTGCTGTTAAGTGCTTTTTAATTCATTTTAATTCACCAAAAAATAGTCACAGGTCACAAAAAAGTCCTCTTCTTGCTTGGTGTGGCTAATTTCTGCACTTTCCTTACTTTTTTTTTAAGCATCATTGAAAAATCTCACATTCATCAAAGTCTCAACCACTTTTGCACAACTCCACTGTAGTGTAGGGGGTAGGGTGGCCGTTTGCCAACCCCAAGGTCACTGGTTCGAATCCAAGGGAAGAACTCTTGTTATGTTATGTTGAATTCTGCTCTCCTCCACCGCCTTCAATTGGTTTGTTATCTGCTTGATTACTCATACCAGTTTGCAGCACATCATCACATTACAATGAATGACAACAGTCTTGAAAGCAGTGTGCTCTCTGTAGCCGAGTGGCAGAGTGAAGGCTTTATGATCATAAGGTCATAGGTTCGATTCCTGCCTCAGGCATTTCACATCATTGCTTGAGTTTTGATTCCAATTATTCAGCTGTCATTGGACAGTCTTTGATTCCTCATAGTATAAAGCTCATTGTAACTCAGGTTCTCTGTGGCCGTATGGTTAGTGTGTTAGGTTACCACTCATGGAGTTGTGGGTTCAATTCCTTCCATGGACATGTTTCTTGTATGCCATTCCGCATGTCTTTGTCAATTTATTCTGCTAATTCAGCATGGTTCAGCATTGGGTTTCAGCATTCACACGCATGTTCCGTTAGGAAATGCTGTTTCTAGTTATTTTTCATCTTCCGGACGATTTTCGATTCGCTACTAGTCCTGCAACTCGAAGAGTTGCAGGCCAAATTATATATCAAAATGTGCGGCTTGATCGGGATCGGGGTGCTATTACTTTTCTCATCAGTTTACGAATTTTTCGCGGCGAGAGTCGCGAAAAAACTGCGCAAAATTTTGCATTGAAGTCAATGGGACGGGCGAAAAAAAAGAGCGAAAAAGACCAATCATTGGAGTTTAACAAACGTCTACTGCTCAGGCATACTTTCACCTAGAGACTCCATTTAAACTTTAAACAGTAGACACAAGTCTTGTGTATTGTCGTATTACTCCACGTTTTGATAGGTCATATAGTTTTTGATCAATCCCTGTTCAATTACCATGATCATTTTTGGAGAAATTATGAGATTATACAGAGGCGATTTTAGAGTCTGCTGGGGCCCTAAGCAAAAATCCCCAGGGGGCCCTCCAACCAGTGTTTATCACCATAATTTTATAAATAATCGAACACCAACAACAAATGTATGAAATTTAAACTTTTTTTATTCCAAATGTCCAGTTATGGTGTAAGCTGGTGACATGTCGTCTTCATGATGGGCAGGTGTTGCTGTCTCACTGGAGGTGGACGTTCAACTGATATGACAAAAAACAAAAGACAGTTTTACTTTAATTGATAACATATGCCATGCCCTCTAAAGATTCTTTATGACAATACACTTACAGTTTTCACTGTCAGCACTGGGAGGAGGCACTTTGTCCTTCTGATTTGCTGCTGTCAGAAACCTAAATAATAATCCTGAGGAGAGATAAGAGAGTGATTTTTAAATGTTTTCCTTGGGCATAGCTTTCATAGCACCAATATATTACACTTTCATATTATTATAATAATAATAGGCTACTCACTTCAATACTGTAACATAGCTTTACTATGTCACCCTGCTAGCTAGCAAGTTAATAGTGTTGTTACTTGCTGCCAAGGAGGCCAGCAGATAACGTTAAGTTAACCTTGCTCTTTTTTTTTTTTGTCACTTAACGACCGTAACCGAGTGGAGCACCAGAACCGCACGCACCGAGTCCCTCAGTCCAGTGCAGTCCCACTCGCTAACTGGTCACCACTGGTCTGAAGCTAACATTAGACTATTAGCATTTTACTGTTCACGTTACACTCTGCTCCACTTACCACCACTGTCTTGCATTCATTTTTACTTCAGCCTCTTTTTTCTTCACGTCTTGCTCCCAGGTGGACTCTTCTTTTTCCCTCGGCTTCATTAGAAACTCCCAGTGATAAGGTGCATCATACAGGTTGTTAGATGTTACGTTAGCTGGGATCAGGTCCGGAGAATGACATGGGGCCCCGTTAGGGGGGTTTCCTACTGCGATGTCATTGCAAATCGACGCTATACGACGATACGGGGAGGGGGGTGCGGTCACTGCGGGTAGCGCATTTTGAGATATTTCTGTCGATAAAACTGCCCTCGGGTCCCGACCCTCGGGGGCCCCCTAATGGCTCGGGGCCCCAAGCAGTTGCCTGCCTTGCCTGTTCACAAGTAGCGCCTCTGAGATTATAATGGGTGTGTATTGGACGGAATGTTCGTGTCAGAGTGTGTGACATCATCGGTTAGTGTGGGAGTGGGAGAGATGCCAGAAAAACTCCAGATTTTTTCTCTTTCCAAACTCCAAACGGCCACAATTTACACTCTACACACATAATTTCCGCCACGTTTGTAGACGAGCTCATCCTCGATCTCTTAATCTGCTCAAAATATCAGAGTGACTTACAGAATTTAAACTCTGAGCCTCTAAGTGCGGCCACGTCTGTCTCTGCTCCTCATTGACTCCAATACAAATATTTTCTGAGAGAAGCAGAACGGCCTGATGTTTTAAAACTGCCAGCGTCGCCAAAATATTTACTGTAGATATTTACTGTAGAAACACCAAATCGTACCGAAATTTTCAGTAAGTCCTTAGAGCAACGTTGATCTGTGTTTTGTTCTGATAGGAGTTACCGTTTTCTCACCCTAAGCCTAAATGTGAGACCGGTGCAGAGGCAGAAAATGGCTCTTTTTCTCCACGTTTCTGTCTGTCTCAGCCTGCAGGGGCCCCGTGGTAACCTCTGTGATCCTCAGGCCAGAGCTCGTTAACTTCATAAACAATCCACCTGGTGCTCGTTTAAATGTTTATAAACAGAGACACAGCTAAATCAGACTGACACAGGATGCAGCTACTAACTAACTATGTGTCAAGTCAGTCACACACACACACACAGACTCTAGAGCCAGCTTCATGTGATTACAGTCACACACACACACACAAACACACACACACCTTCATGTGATTAAAACGCATGCGCAAAGTTCGCACTGAGACCGACTCGAGTCTCAGTCTGGTTGCGCATGCGCGCTGGCAGCGGAAGACCGGACAACAGACACAGAGCTAATGCTACAAACATGCTTGGAATGTGGACTTATTTAATTTTTTTCGGGACAATTACGCAATTTGGGGCTTCAGCACAAGACGGACATTACATACGAGCATCATGGAGGTATTTGGATGTTTTTTTGTGTGTGTTTTTTTACGAAGAGCTCTGGTGTCCCTTTACAACCGTTGCTTTGAAATGCACTGCTACGCTAAGACCCCCTGTAACTCAGAGAAGGGACGGAGGACTCTGAAACTTCTTCCAGCCCTTAGTCAACATGAGGGTGAGTAGATAATGAGCGAAATATCATTCTAGGGTGAACTATCCCTTTAACACCCTGCACAATGGCACCCAGTACACAGAAGTTAGACAGGACCAGTCAGCCCATCACCTGGTCCGTTCAACAAATCAGTTTATGCTACTGTGATTTATGTAGCCTAGTTAAATACTACGGTAATCATCATAGTGTATTGGCAGGAAAGACCATTTAAATCTGTATCAAATATTGATTAATGAATTAATCGATAATTTGCATGTTGGTCTTGGTTAAGTACCACCTTGAAAAAAGAAACAATGTTTTGTTGCTTAAGCTATTCAGTCATTCAATTGTATACTAAAATCCATGTGAAAAAAATGCTTCTCACTGTTCTCAGGTCAAATATTTATATGTGATTAAAATGCAATTAATTGCGATTAATTAATTACAAAGCCTCTAATTAATTAGATTAATTGTTTTAATTGAGTCCTGGCCCTATTACACAAGATAAACACACACACACACACACACACACACACACACACACACACACACACACACACACACACACACACACACACACAGTTAACCTAATGTGGTTACAGCTCCTCCATATCAGTGCTTATAGAAAGATGATCATGTGTCTGTCTGATCAGCTCTGTCTTGACCTTAAGATCGTGGGTTTGATTCCCATGTTGACAGAGATGGCAAAATCGGCAGTAGCCGTGGCCCATTCAAAATTTCCCGAGAGGAAATTTTCTAGTTAAAGCTTCAGTTGGTAACAATTATTCAGTCATATTTGCTGGAACTGTCACTATATTCTGATGGTCAGACATTAAATGAGTAATTTAGGACAAAATCCAACTCCTCTGGCTCCACCTACAGCCTGTAATCGTATTTGCCAAAATCCACCGCGCCAGACGATTCTCCACCAGTCAGGTAGAGGGAGCAGGAGGAGCAGCCAATCGCCGCTCCTACACGTCGTGCTATGGATACGGTACATCTTCTGTGGGTGCGTTTATGGCTACTTTGTGTGTGTCTGTGTGTGTGTGGGGCGCTTGGCAGAGGCAAAGACGGTTTATAAACTCTTTGGCAGAGGTTCATAAAGGGACCTGACGGAGTATTGTCTTGAAATTTCCGACCAAGTCGCGGAGTTTACTTTCACTTTCGTCAACTTACCAACTGGAGCTTTAATGTTTACTACTCAAAGTTAGTTAATAAATTTAAAAGTTGAATAATGTAATTAGTTATCATTATGTATGCATTACTCAGCATTAAAGCAGAAGTAAGCGGAATATTTGTGTTAATGTAAGTCTTAAATAGTTATATCTTCCGACAGCAATCACTTACATAGAGTGTTAAGCCGAGGAGAAAACTTCTTGTATACTTCCTTGTATCCTATAGAGCAGTGTAAAAGAGAGTAACGACACCACCATTGACTCCCGTGGTAAGGGTTTATGGGTTTAAGGGTTTTGCGCCCCGAGTGGCAGGTTATGGGTATTGCAAAAGCGCCCAGAAAACCCATTCACTCCAATGTATGTCTGTTGCCCATGTAACGGGTGTGTATTGTCTCTGGCCTATGCACATCCGTTAACTTGTTTCTTGTGTGTGTTGTTTCTATCCTGCGTTGTGTTCTTGGGGGTGAGGGAAAGATGGACACAGGACTCAGGCTGCTGATCCACCGGACATTTATTCAACAGGCAATGGTGGCATCTGTATGAGAATCAAATGAAAGTGCATCTGTGACATGCGGTCTTGAGCTAGCTCACAGCAGGCCCCTGCTCTCAGTGGGGTCATCACCGACTGAGCTAACTATAAAGTTCACAATTATATTTAATAAAATACTGAAATAAAATGAAATAAAAAAATATATTAAAATGTTCCTTGTTGAGTTGTATCTGTACATGAACATAAATTCAACCAACAATCAACCAAGTCAATGGAAAAATGAAACCAGTAAACAGTGAAATACATCAGTATCCATACCTGTATGAGAATCAAATGAAAGTGCATCTGTGACATGCGGTCTTGAGCTAGCTCACAGCAGGCCCCTGTTAGCAGCACACACATACACACACGAAGAAAACAACGAAAAATAAACACTTGTGCCTGCAGTAGTTTTACAATGGCATAGCTGCGAAATTCACCTAGCAACACACACCACAACCGTTCACACTCTTCATTTATCATCCATACATGTATATTATTACGTTTTTAATACCTTTCAACCCAAAACAAAATGTAAACATGACGAGAGAAATGAACACATACCTGCTCTCAGTGGGGTCATCACCGACTGAGAGCGGAGCAGTTTCGCGGGTCAAGCAGACGACAAACTCTTAAAGAGACAGTACTGATTTAACGTCTCTGCAGACCAAACTACAAAATAAAGGTGAAAACAAATAAAATGGTTCCTTTCAAAATAAAATCAGGGTTTTGGTGAGATTTCAAAAGATAAAATTAAAGTACATTTCAACCTGGTTACATTCACCCCTCCTGAAATTCAACAACATCCTGATTTTAGATGTCTGTTCAGGAATGCAAAGATGTCTAACACTGACACAAACTGGCACAAGTGAAAAGAAGGACCTAGTCCTCAATAACAACTCAGGAGTTACCTTACATATAAGGATCAGGAAAGAAAGAGGGTGATCAAATCTCAAAATTCCCTTAGTTAAATGTGACGCCTGATACGCCACATAACACTTGGCCCACAAAATTGTCTATAGACACTTGCACATTCAAAACTTAACCCTTAAAAGTGGAGTCTGAACCATAGACTCTATCAGTCTGTTCACAGATTTCACCAATCTCCCTGCACGTGTTCTAACATGACCATCAGCCCCTGTGTGTGTGCATGGGTCAGTGTGAACTGAGACACTTGCATCTGTTGATGGTAGCATGTCTGTGGGGGGTGCCAGTGAGATGGATGGGTTCTCAGCAATGGCATCGACAGGGCTAGACACTGGACCAGGCTGGTCCTGCTCTTCTGAATCAGCCGATTCAGGCTCAGGTGTATCAGCAGAGAGTGAAACATCAGATCCTCCTCCATCCTGCGCATCGTCGTCCTCAGCCAGTGCTCCCAACAGTGAAGTTATACCATCACCATCCTCTGCCTGATCGGATTCCTCGCTGATGAATGACAGATCAGTGGCGCAGGTGTCCTCACCTGTATCCATCCCAGAGAGAGGCAGGAAGTTGACCTCCAGCAAAAGGTTCCTGTGTACCACTTTTGTACGTCCAGCCACATCCTGTATCCTGTAGACGTGAATGTCCGGATTCACTCCAACAACTGTGTACACTCCATCCTCCCATTTGTCGGCCAATTTCCTCTTCCCACGTTCAGTCTTGTTTGCCACCAAGACACGATCTCCCACAGACAAATAAGCGCCCTTCACACGCTTGTTGTATTGCTGAGTTTGATGTCGCTGCTCGACAGAAGAATGTCTCTGAGCAATCTCCATGGCGCTTTTCAGACAGGAGAGCAAAGAAGTCACATATGAGTCATAGTCGACAACGTCAGAGTCGCTCAGAACAGGCCCGAACATGAGATCCACAGGCAGGCGAGGGACACGCCCAAACATCAAAAAGAAGGGGGCGTAACCTGTAGTCTCATGGACAGTGGCGTTGTACGCAAATGTGAGGGTCTGGATCTGTTGTGGCCACCGATGTTTTTCTTTGAGGGGAAGGGTACGGAGCATGTTACCCAGAGTGCGATTGAATCGCTCTGTCCCGCCATTACCCATAGGGTGATAGGCTGTTGTGTGAGATTTGGCGACACCAGCCAACAGGAGGAGCTCTGCGATCAACTTGCTCTCAAAATTGGTGCCCTGATCGGAATGTAGTCGCACAGGAAAGCCGTACACACAGAACACGTTATCCCAGAGCTTTCTGGCGACCTGCTGCGCTGTTTGGTTGGTACAAGGAAAAGCATGGGCGAGTTTGGTAAAGTGGTCGGTGACCACTAGGACATCGACTGACCGCTGCCTGCTGTCCTCCGCCGACCAAAAATCTATGCACACCAGCTCCATTGGTGCTGAGCTCTTGATGCTTTCCAATGGCGCACGAGCAGCAGGTTCGGGCGACTTCCCAACCACACACCTCTGACAACACTTGACGTAAGCTCTCACATCCCTCTCCATGGTGGGCCAGTAAAAACGCTGCCTAGCGAGTGAGAGAGTCCGGTCCTGACCCTGATGACCAGCCAGGTCATGGACGCCGGACAAAGCTTTGTTCAACAGGCTCTCAGGCAACACGTACTGGAATCTTTTCTGTTTGGACACGTGGTCCTTCATGACTCTGTACAGGACACCATCACGGACTACAAATTTGTCCCATTGCCTCAACAACCTGAGCACTTTGGAATTAGCGCCATGCTTTTCACGTCTTGACGGTCGCCTCTTGGCAGCAACAAAAGACACAACCTTAGAAATGTTGGAGTCCTGCTCTTGACTCAACTGCAGCTCTTGGGCAGAAAACATGGGCAAAGTTTCTGGACCAGCTGGTAGCTGTTGGACATGCTGGACCAAACAGAGTGCCCTGGACTCAGCCGCGTCAATCCAGTCACAGTGAGCCTGGCAAAGAGCCTGGATTTCATTTGCATCACAGACTGACTTGGGGAACGAGTGACCTTTGGACCTGCAGGATTGAGACAGACAGCTGGCCCTGAAAACATCCTGCACAGACTCCCCTTCGACAGCATTGGCCTCCTGAACCAAGGTGGAATATGGCTCTTTCAGTAGTCTCTGACTGATAGACTTGGCGAATGGGTCGCGGCTCAGAGCATCAGCCACCACGTTCTTCTTTCCAGGTAGATGTTTGAGGTCAAAGGAGTAGGATGCGAGCTTAGACACCCAGCGGATCTCACAGGCGTCAAGCTTCGGCTTCGTCAGCAGGTATGTAAGCGGATTATTATCCGTCCAAATGGTGAAGCTACGGCCTTTCAGCCAGTGGCTGAATTTTTCGCAAACACTCCACTTCAAAGCCATAAACTCCAATCTGTGCGCTGGATATCTTCGCTGTGACGCGCTCAGTGTCTTGCTCGCAAAAGCCACGGGTCTGGCTTTAGACTCCCCTTGAGGCACTTGAGATAGAACCGCCGCAAGTCCGTCCAATGACGCGTCAACTGACAAAATGAAAGGTTCGTTAAAGTCTGGATGAGCAAGCACAACACACTGCAACAACATGGTCTTCAACTGCTCAAAAGCGTCTTGACATTCTACTGACCAATCAGCGGAGGTAAGTTTACGATAAGTGCCCTGAGACTTCTTGTCCTTTGCAAACTTTCCTTTTCTTTTCTGTCCAGCTGTTAGAGCAAACAGTGGCTTTGCAATAGCTGAACAATGTGGGATGAAATGCTGGTAGTAGAATACCATACCAAGGAAAGATTTGATTCTTCGGACAGAGGGTGTACACTCATCAACCTCCATGAGATCCTGTACAGTCATCTTGGTGATGACTTCCACCTTGGCGGGATCGACTGACACACCCTCACCATTGATGACATGGCCGAGGAAACCAACTTGCTTCTTCAGGAAATGGCATTTTTTAGGAGCCAATTTCAAATTATTCTCCCGCAACCTCTGAAACACTAGCCGGAGTCTGGACAAGGCCTCATCCTCTGACGGCGCAAAAACAAGGAGATCGTCGAGGTAACACAACAGCTTTGAAAAGTTCATGTCCCCAAAGATCCCAATCATCATCCTCATGAAGGACGCGGGACTGTTACACAATCCCTGGGGCATGCGATTGTATTCATGCAGCCCCAGAGGAGTTGTGAAAGCTGTGTACTTCTTGTCGTCCTCGTGAAGCGGGATGTTAAAGAAGCCCGAAGTGAGGTCCATTGTGCTAAAGAGACAGTTGCCTCCAAGAGCGGCCAGACAATCGGACTGGTGCGGTAAAGGGTGAGCGTCTTTCAAAGTTCTGGCGTTCAGCCACCTGAAGTCGGTGCAAATCCGCACCCCACCGTCTTTCTTCCACACCATCACCAGAGGCGAAGCATATTCACTTGAGGATTTCCTAATGATACCCTTCTCCTCCATCTCAGTAAGAACTTGCCTCAGCTTCTGATAATGCGCAGGAGGAACTCTTCGGTACGGCAGGCGAAAAGGACGGTCGTCCGTGAGACGAATGCGGTGCACGTACCCACTGACTTCACCACAGTCCAAAGAATGTCTCGAGAAAATGTCCTGATATTCAGATATCAACTGTGTGAGCTGAGACTTACAGGCAGCACTGACCTGACAAGAGTCTACATCGATGTCACTCAGGCCCAACTCCAACAAACTTTTGTCCAAGTGAACGGCAGGAGGGACACAGGATGAGCTGCCAGAATGCTGCGTGTCTGCGCCAGAAGCTGGTGTCTCTGCATCTGACTGCAGCTTCTCAGAAGCAGCTTGCATGCCCTGGAAAACATCCAAATCTTCAATTGCCACACAAGAAAACACATCAGCCAATTTACAGTTTCTTTTCAGTGTGACTGCTTTTTCAGACGGGTTCACAACAGTCATAGGTACCCATCTATCACCCCAAAGAGGCGAGACGAGACGACCCACCAAAACACCTCGTGGCATGGACTTGGAGCTGGTCGGCTCTACAACAACCGTGCTGCCTGGAGACATAGGTGAGTTTGCAGGGAGTCTGCCCCAAACCAAATGTTCATGTCTCGGCAGGAGTGTTACTGCTTGGGTGAGTTTAACAGTGCCTATTTTGTCAGGAACTTCACGCCCTTTCCATGACTCAACATTGGTGAACATAGACAAGAACTGCTCAACATCAGGATCAGGCTGATATCCATGTCTGGATGCAATGTCCCAATAGTCGCTGTCGCTCTTCATGACATGAATGATGTGCGGTCGTCACGCTGGCCAGGGACCACCAAGGTAGGTACAACACAATGAACACCATAAATCTTCATTTCTAACTCATGAAAACCCTCAGGTTGAGTTTGCAGACCTCCACAGCCAATCAAAACAACATTCTCTTCAGGGTACTGTCTCTCAGGCAAAACACCGGCAGAGCTGAGTTTCTCCACAGCGGGCTCACTGACGCTACACGCCATAGACCCAGAGTCCAACATACCTTTAAGCTCCACGCTGTTGTTGACGAGGACAGGAGCATAGAACAGCTCACTGAAGGCTTGAATTTTCTGAGAGGCTTGAATGACAATCTTGGTCCCTTTTGGAGCCTTTGCACAGCTGTTCTCATATAGCCAAGCAGGATCAGATGTGTCAGAGAGGGATTCAGTCAAGTCACCCACACCGCCCCCCTCCAGGTGCAGGCGCTCTAGTTTAACTGCTGGTTCTGCCCACCAGCGCTGCTGTCGGGCTGGAAGCGGCGCTGGCTAGCCTGCTGTGGACAGTCCTTCTTCCAATGACCAGGAGACAAACACTTCAGGCACCTGTTCTCCTTCCTGCAGTGAGACAATGTAGAATGATTAGAAGCCCCACAAACTCTACACACCCTCTAGAGAGCGTGAGGTGCTGTGGCTCGAGAGCGAAAGTCTGTAGCAGGCACTTGTGTCTGTTGTGTGACTAGCCGATCTAACAAAGTCACCAAGCTCTTCATGCAGTCATTATTAACACAAGATGCAGCTGAGGGTACTGAAAGTGGCACAGACTGCATAGTAACATTAGAGACAGGTGCATTGTCAACCTTAGAAACTTGACACTGGGAATGGACTTTGTGTTCTACTGTACTTGGTCTAGTTGGTGTTATGACAGTAGCTCCAGTCTTCTTCTCCTGCATGTGTTCATCCAGTCTCTCTTGGATCTCACAAGCTGACCATTTCTCTGCAGACTTGTACTTGAAAACACTGGCAAGAGATTGGTCTGGGCAGTGTTTGATAAACATCATGCTAACTTCATGGCTTGGGTCATCAATGTTACGGCCTTGCCATCTCAAACATTCATCTGCCACATCCACAGTTTTATTTAGCCTGATCCAATACTCCATGGCATCTTCACCTGGTGCAGGTAGTGTGTTATAAAAATCTGCCAGTGGCATGTTGGAGTATGTCAATTCGCTAAAGTGTTGTTTCAAAATGTCAAAAATCATGTGTGGGTCTGTAGTGTGGTTGATAGAGGTGTTATTACGCAGCTTTATCCTCACTACATCCCCTGCCTTGCCCATAAGCCTCGCTAGAATTTCTTGTGATTGCTCATGAACAGGAATATGTCTTTTCTTTAAGTACAGAGTCATCAAATTTTCCCACTCATGAACAGTGAATCTGTCTGAGCCATCGCCCCTAAATATAGGAGGCTCCTTTGCATCTGACTGCATGACAAACTTGACATTAGATTGTGACATGTCTGAGGATTTGTCAGGAGTGTCTGTACTGATTGTGTTCCTGTCGTGCTGTAGCTGAGCTGCAATGGACTCACCTAGCTTTGCAGCTATCTGTGTGATGAGTGAGCCCAAGTCTGGGTCCTGCTCGACATGGCTTGGCCTGGCACGATCTACATATTGTGTTGAGGTAAGTTGTGGCATGTCTAGTGCACTGACTCTGTGCCCTGGTGTCCTGGTCTCTGAAGGCTGCCTGGCAAACCCCCTCCCCACACCAAACTGGAACTCAAAAGAGTCACGCCCAACATCATCACTTTCCCCCTCAACAAAAAATGTCTCACCGCCCTCTGCCATGGTACTTTCACTTCATACACACAAACAAAAAAAATATCTGGTAAAGATATCAAATCAGTCAGAGTGGCTAAATCAAAATAGCAGAAAAAAACAGATAACCACATCAATCAACAGTTTCAAAACAATAAATCAACCTCTAGGCGCTGTTATGTTGACACAGGCCATTTTCCACATCTTTCTTTCTTATCATTTTTTTTTTTTTTTTTTTTGTCCTTTAATTTTTTTTCTCTGTCTCAGAATCTTAGTCCATGTAAATCCAAAAGAAACTGTCCGCTGGGCATAGTCCGTGGAAATACCTGAGTACCATGAAAGGTGAGTGACTGCAGCTTCCCTCGGTGGACGAGCTGACGTCGAACTTCTGACCAATCCTTGAAAGGTCACGGCACCATTGTAACGGGTGTGTATTGTCTCTGGCCTATGCACATCCGTTAACTTGTTTCTTGTGTGTGTTGTTTCTATCCTGCGTTGTGTTCTTGGGGGTGAGGGAAAGATGGACACAGGACTCAGGCTGCTGATCCACCGGACATTTATTCAACAGGCAATGGTGGCATCTGTATGAGAATCAAATGAAAGTGCATCTGTGACATGCGGTCTTGAGCTAGCTCACAGCAGGCCCCTGCTCTCAGTGGGGTCATCACCGACTGAGCTAACTATAAAGTTCACAATTATATTTAATAAAATACTGAAATAAAATGAAATAAAAAAATATATTAAAATGTTCCTTGTTGAGTTGTATCTGTACATGAACATAAATTCAACCAACAATCAACCAAGTCAATGGAAAAATGAAACCAGTAAACAGTGAAATACATCAGTATCCATACCTGTATGAGAATCAAATGAAAGTGCATCTGTGACATGCGGGCTTGAGCTAGCTCACAGCAGGCCCCTGTTAGCAGCACACACATACACACACGAAGAAAACAACGAAAAATAAACACTTGTGCCTGCAGTAGTTTTACAATGGCATAGCTGCGAAATTCACCTAGCAACACACACCACAACCGTTCACACTCTTCATTTATCATCCATACATGTATATTATTACGTTTTTAATACCTTTCAACCCAAAACAAAATGTAAACATGACGAGAGAAATGAACACATACCTGCTCTCAGTGGGGTCATCACCGACTGAGAGCGGAGCAGTTCGCGGGTCAAGCAGACGACAAACTCTTAAAGAGACAGTACTGATTTAACGTCTCTGCAGACCAAACTACAAAATAAAGGTGAAAACAAATAAAATGGTTCCTTTCAAAATAAAATCAGGGTTTTGGTGAGATTTCAAAAGATAAAATTAAAGTACATTTCAACCTGGTTACACCCACTTGCTTCTAAATTGATGAAAACGGCCGTGTTTTAGTTTTTAGGTGTCTTGGTCATATTAGATTATACTTATAATTTGTTTATTACAAAATGTAGATTGAAACATTAATGTAGACAACTGTTTTTTTTTGTTGTTTTTTTACTCGCCTATGTGTTAATGTTTATCTGTAAAGGATCCATGATGATGCTATTAACGTGGGTGATCTATAAATGTCCTTAAATTATTGAAAACACCACACTTGCTCATTCACCAACAATGCAGAGATGTCAGTTCTTGGGCGCTTTTGCAAAACCCATATTCCTCCACCAGGAGGCGCTTCCCCTTACGAAAGAAAAATATATTTACCAATATATTACTTGCAATATATTGTAATATATTATTCTTCCATTACATTTTCCAATATATTATATATTGTAAATATATGGAAAAATATATTGATGACACATATATTATACAATATATTATATATTGCAATATATGGAAAAATATATTTATGGCACATATATTATACAATATATTATATATTGATGTAATATATTGTAATATATTGCAATATATTGCAAAATATACAAAAAAACTGCCCCTTTCAATATATTAAACCTGAATATATAATATATGGGTTTATATATCCCAAAATATATGCAATTTTATATTTATAAATATCCACCATAATGTATTCAGATTTATATGATAAAATGTATTGATAATATATGAAAAGATATAGTGTCACATGTATGTTCAATATATGGTAGAATATATTTTAAATATATGTAAAATTATACATGAAATATATGTATGGCTATGTGTTCAATATATTGTGGAATATATTTAATATATGGAAAATTATATGGAAACAAAAACATGACATATGTGTTCAATATATTGTGGATGAATACTTAAATATGCAAACTGCAATATGTGCACAAACCTTTATACCACATATTAACACAGACTGGGTAATTTATCAAAAGCAACCTTTATTTTCTTTTAATCAGGCACAGATACTGAACCCAGTTTGAGGTAGGGAGCTATACAGGCCTATTAAAACCCCAACCAGGGTTCCTACAGCTTAAGCCAAGTTAAATTTAAGACTTTTTTTAAAACCACTTGAAATTAAATTTAAGACCAACTTCATAATAAACACAAATGCAGAAAAAAAAGAAACACCTCACATCAATTACATAGGGTTAGGGACAATTTTACCCACTTTTCTATGTGATCCAAGGTAAAGTGACTGCTACATGAACATTGGATTGTGTCTCTTTCCAGCTGTCCTTTCAAAATAAATGCATAAAAAGTCCGAAAAAAAAAAAAAAAACCCACCACTGACTCGGAATCTGGTGGCTGTGAGAAATTTAGCGTTGACGGCCACCATAAAATACCACTTACCAAGTGTTAACATTTTTAAGACTTTTGAAAAATTGATTTAAGACATTTTAATGCCAATTAAGGCCTTGTTTTTAGATTAATGAATTCAATGCCTTTTAAGACTTTTTAAGGATCCGTAAGAACCCTGCCAACAGGCCTGGCATATGGTCAGACAAAGGAAATGTGACTGACTCTACATTTCTGAACAGTGCAACATTTTTAAAGAATGCCATTGAACAGACAATACATATCCTTTTGGAACTGTGGAAAAGAAATAAATAGTAGGGCTGAAACGATTCCTCGAGTAATTCGAGTACCTCGATTACAAAAAATGGTCCGAGGATTTTTTTCTGCCTCGAGGAATCGTTAATTTAATTGTAGTTCAAGCGGCCGCACGGACTTTCAATGTGGCACAACGTGCGCCGTAACGTAACCTATGAACGTAACCGTGCACGCCCCCCCCCCCGCGCGGCCGTTCGCCGCGGATGACGGCGGAGATGGGGAGGGGGGCGGCGGCGGCGGCGAGGCGATGGCCGCGATGACGGGGGGACGGTGGCGAGTGGCGACAACACAGCAGAACAATCCTGCCTAGGAGCTATCCATGGTTAGGCTACTTAACCAAAGTCTCTTGAAATATCAAACAAAGAAATGGACTATGGACTGTGGAAGTTTGAATGGCCAAAATACTTAAGTTATCATGACGTGAACCATCTGTTGCGGTGAGACCGTTGATTAGGTAGAAACCTTAACGGGGGGGGCGGACGTGGGTGTTTGACTGAGGGAGAAAAAGGCGACAAAAAGACAGAAAATGTCTCTCTATAGGCACTCTAGTTGTAACACGGCCCTTGCATACCACAGCAGCACGTCTTCCATGTTGCAGCATCTCCACAGAAAACATTTTTGATATCTTGAAAGTAATTTAATTTAATTTATTTTTGATATCTTGAAAGTAATTTAATTTAATTTATTTTTATTTGTGTTTTATTTATTCTTATTTATGTTAGCAGCAGTCGCCTCTTTAGTAATGTTTCAAGACCAGAAAATACTTGCTTGTGAATTTAAGAAATAAAAACAGTTGATTCTACAAAAGGAAACCAATTGGTCATTCATTATTGAGTGAAATATGTTTTTTTCTCTTGTGTATTCATAATTGCTCTTTAACCAAGCAAAAATACGTTTTATCCGATTACTCGATTAATCGATGTAATTTTCAGTAGAGTACTCGATTACTAAAATATTCGATAGCTGCAGCCCTAATAAATAGCCAAAAGAAAATTGATGTAGCAGATAAAGCAGATGTATGTATGTAGCAGATGAAGAGATGTCCACCCTCCAATTGGTAGTAATCAGCTGGCTCCTTGGTGCATCTAGGGAAAAAGAGAGAAAAAAAAAGAGATTTTTTAAATATTATTTAAATTATCTGTATAAAATGCTCTGACGTCCTTTGCTTCATTCTAATGTTCAACCTAACATCAAACATCAGATCATTCACAGGGGGTTTGGAGGGGGTGTCAAAGAGTCAATCGATTAGTACTCCGCGATTATCAAATACTTTCGCTTGAAATGCCTATCCCTACTGGAGTCCAGACTCCACACCAGTAAAAACAAGATAATAGACCACTAGTTTAATGTTAGTATTCAGTCGGTATTCAGCTGTATAGTCAATGATTTCCCTCAACTCTATCACTCAGTCAGCCAGCATCTAGTCTGGGGCCGTTGACCCGCTGTTTTGGTAGGAAACGGATCCAGGGCGAGAGAGACAGACCTTTCTTTCAAAATAAAAGCACCAAGCTAATAAAATGCGGTAAAACTCTTTAATTTAAGGAATATAATTTACAAGAAAGTCCCCGAGCCATTAAATTGACATTTTGCTTTTATTGTATTACAAGTTAATGTTTATTCAGGGTACCCCCAGAATTTTGCAACTCAAATTTAAGACTTTTTAAGACCTTTTTAAGACCACATCTAATGAAATTTAAGACCAACCTCGCAACAGTCATTTTACGTTTGCCAACGCAGCATTCCATGATTTTTTTGCAAGTAGATACAGTTATGTTGTTGCGATGTATCATGCAGATAGATAAAAAATAAGACCTTTGTAGGGGTGTAACGATACACATAAATCACGGTTCGGTACGCACCTCGGTTTTGAGGTCTCGGTTCGGTTCATTTTCGGTAAGAGAACAAAATGCAAAACATAAATTTGCTTGTTGTTTATTAGGAATTTTTCTAAACCAAATTTACATGTTTTAGTCAAATGTAATTATTTTACTCACCTACTAATGCTATGTTGTAGGTACATTCTGTCCCTGATACAAATAAACTTATTAAACTAAACCAAGCCATTATACAAAATATGAAAAAAATATAAAAGGCTACTGTTGTAAAGTGCTGCCTAATAAGTTCAATAAATTATTCTCAAAATAACAAAACATACAGCCTTACAATGATTTTTTGCCTGACGATGCAACCGTTCGGCCGCAAATAAATAAATAAATTAATGAATAACGCGGGTCATCACGAGGCACAGTGCGTAGTGTCAACACAGCAGCGACGTGCGCCTGCTCTGGGCGCATCTGCAGCAGATCCACATGTACTGGAGCTTGTGCGCAACACAGACACAGAGAGAGAGACAGACAGACAGACAGACGGACAGGCAGACAGACAGAGAGGAGATAGGAGCCACAGCCCCCCCACCTCCACCTCCACCTCCACTCCTCCCAAAAGCAGGAGGGTCTTCAAGCCTCTGTTTTCTCGCTAGCGGTAGCATTAGCAGTAGCATTAGCGATAGCCACGACGTAAACGGGCTGCACGTGTAGCTGCAGGCGGACTGTAAACACACACAACTTCTGTACCGAAACTCACTCGTTCACAGCGCTGTGCTGAACCGAACGCCCCGTACCGAATCGGTTCAATACAAATACATGTACCGTTACACCCCTAGACCTTTGAGAATGAAATTTAAGACTTGTAAACTAAATTTAAGACCTTTTCAAGGCCTTAATTTATAGTTATCAAATTTAAGACTTTTTCAAGTTTTTAAGACCCCGCGGGTACCCTGTTATTTTATAAGTTTTATGTTGGTGAATACTTTTATTTTGGTGAATTTGGTGATTTCGGTATCAGCTACAGACAGGAACCAGAATGCAGACTAATTGGGAGGTAACTGACACCAGGCTCTTCGCTTGTCTGAAGAGCCTGGTGATGCGAGGCTAGCCAGCATCAGTCCTGTGGAAATTTCAATTACTTCTGTATGGGATGGTGCTATACATTTAAAGCGATAGTTCACCCAAGATTGAAATTTCACTCATTATCTACTCACCCTCATGTCGACTAAGGGCTGGGAGAAGTTTCAGAGTCCTCCGTGGCTTCTCTGAGTTACAGGGGGTCTCGACGTAGCAGTGCATGTCAATATAACGGTTGCAAATGGATACCAACTGTCTTGGTAACAAAAAGACACACCAAAAAACATCCAAATACCTCCATGCTGCTCGTATGTAATGTCCGTCTTGTATTGAAGCCCCGAAATGCGAAATTGTCCCGGAAAAAATTGAATAAGTCAATTTTTCAAGCTTGTTTTGTAGCGGAAGCTTCTCAAAGCTCCTCTTCCCGGTTCGTCATATTTGGACGAACTGGGAAGAGAACAGACCCTGGTTCGTCCAAATATGACGAACCGGGAAGAAGAGCTTCGAGAAGCTCGAAAAATTTTGTTTTTGGGACAATTTCGCATTTCGGGGCTTCAATACAAGACGAACATTACATACGAGCAGCATGGAGGTATTTGGATGTTTTTTGGTGTGTCTTTTTGTTATGAAGACAGTTGGTATCCATTTGCAACCGTTATATGGACATGCACTGCTACGTCGAGACCCCCTGTAAGAGAGAAGCCACTGAGGACTCTGAAACTCCTCCCAGCCCTTAGTCGACATGAGGGTGAGTAGATAATGTAATATCCTCTCTATACTGACTGTGAGAATATCTAGCTTGCTGTAGCATCAATATGCTGAACCACTGGGAGAGACGACCGACCACATTCAGGTGTAGTTTCACACTGGTTGTTTATTTCCTGAAGTGTGCACATAACCATTCAATGAGTATAGCGTCACCTACTGGTGTGGTGGGATAACTGCAGGCTATTATGACCAATACATCACAACTCCTCCCCTCTTATTCAATTACCGCTATTCATAACAACACTAGCCTGATACTAGGTACAGTAGCACCAAACTTAACACTTACATCAGATGAACAACTTTTTCTTTTTCACTTTTTTTTTTCAATTATTATTATTATTTATGTCTCAAAGAAACAACAGACTAACTTAGGCTAGGGGGTAGACTGCCCCATCGCCTAGAGTGTGTCAAGGGATTATTCTGCCCTTTTCTTCAGACAACACTCTCTAACTGAACACATTCAAAACATTCACCAGTTTAAAGAGTCAGTCTATCTGGTGGTTTGCGGTCCCGCCTGGGGTACCGGCTCAAAGTCTGTTGGTGTGTCGCTGGAGTGTCAGTGTGAGCAATGTCTGACTGACCTATGGATGTAGTGACACACTCACTGACAGGGCTGGGTGTCTCTGGCTTTCCACCAATGTCAGGCGGAGCAGGTGGACTGTCCATGCTGGGCGTCGGATGCACATCAGCTGCAGCCTGGACGATGTTAGGGTGACATGCCATCATCTGATCAGCATGACGATTCCACTTGTGTGTTGATCCCACACTGACCTGGTAGGATACTGGACCAGCCTGTGATGTAACGGTTCCAGCCGACCACTTTTCCTCTCCCTTCCGGTAATCCCGGACAAGGACTGGGTCGCCGATGCTGAATGACCTGGCCTTAGAGTGCGCTGCCCTGTAGGTACACTGAGCATCTTGTGCCTGATCCACCACCGCTGCCACACTCGGTTTCAGCAGATCAAGGCGAGTGCGAAGCTTGCGGTGCAAAAACAGCATTGATGGTGTCTCCTGAGTAGTTGTATGAGGCGTGTTCCTGTACTGAAGCAGGAAGGCATCCAGTCGCTTTTGAACAGTTGAGGTTCCCTTTGATGATTTCAGAGAATGTTTAAAGGTCTGTACGAAACGTTCAGCAAGACCGTTAGTTGCCGGGTGGAATGGAGCTGAGCGTACGTGTTTCACGCCGTTAGATGTCAAAAAGCTGGCAAACACCTCGGACGTGAACTGCGGTCCATTATCACTAACCAGTACTTCTGGAACTCCATAATGACTGAACAGACCTCTAAGCACCTGAATTGTCTTCTCTGACGTGGTTGAGTCCATTAGAATGACTTCAGGCCACTTAGAGTGGGCATCAACCACAACAAAGAACATGCGTCCCTCAAACGGGCCGGCGAAATCAATGTGGATACGCTGCCATGGGGCTGCGGGCCAGGGCCATGGGTGCAGGGGTGTAAGACTAGGTGTTTTCTGGATGCGTTGACAGGACACACATGTTTTGCATTTCTCTTCGATCTGAGCATCAAGACCTGGCCACCACACGTAACTCCGTGCCATGGCCTTCATCTTGACCACTCCGAGGTGTCCTGTGTGCAGTTCTTCCAGTACCTGTTGACGCAGTTTGGGTGGGACGATCACCCTATTTCCCCACATCACACAGCCTTGGAGCAAAGTCAATTCATTCCTCCGTACCAGATATGGCGAGAGACTACTGTCCGACTCTTTGATGGTGGGAAAACGGCCGGTGGATACCATCTCCACGACCTGAGACAGTGTGATGTCTGATCTGGTTTCTCGTCTCACGTCAGCACAGCGCATGGGCAGACATTCCAGGTGGTTAATAAGGAACGTGTCGATTGTCCCCTGTTTGTCCTTGTGCTGCACGGGAAGTGGCAGCCGGGACAATCCGTCAGCGTTACCATGGTCAGCAGCACGCCGATACTTGATGGTGTAATGGTGCGCTGCTAGTAAGAGAGCCCATCGCTGTAGTCTTGCTGCGGCCATTGAAGGGATCGCCTTACTAGGGCTCAGTATGGTTGTTAGCGGGCGGTGATCCGTCAACAAAGTAAAGTGGCGACCGTAAAGATAGGAGTGAAAACGCCTAACTCCAAAAATGATTCCTAGCGCTTCTCGCTCAATTTGAGCATAGTTTTGCTCTGCTTTGCTCAATGTTCTTGAAGCGAAGGCGATGGGTTTCTCTTCGCCGCTGGGCAGTTTGTGGGAAATGACAGCTCCCACCCCGTAGGGCGAAGCATCGCAGGCAAGTATGACTGGAAGTGCTGGATCATAATGTGTTAGGACACTTTTGCTTGCGAGCTGTTCTTTTGCTTTACAGAATGCATCGTTACACTCTTTTGACCACTCCCACTTCACCTCTTTATGCAGCAACGCATTCAGTGGGTGGAGTAAAGTCGATAGGTTTGAGACAAAACGTGCATAATAGTTGATGAGTCCTAAGAAAGAGCGCAGCTGACTTGTGTTGGTTGGCTCAGGAGCGTCTAGTATGGCACGGATTTTGTCAGGTGACTTGTGAAGTCCTTTTGCGTCTATTACGTGTCCAAGATACTCCAGTGAACTCCGGAAAAACTCACACTTCTCCTTTTGAACTCTCAACCCAAATTTTTCCAAACGGTTGAGTACAGCCTTCAAGTTTTCCAGATGATGGGCGTCATCTTTGCCTGTTACAAGGATATCATCGAGGAAGCAGTGGACGTTGGGGAGCCCCTGCAACACTTGGTCCATGATCTTCTGGAAAATTGAGGGTGCAGAGGTTATACCAAAAGGTAAGCGATTGTAACAAAACATGCCTTTGTGTGTTGTGATGGTGAGATATTTCCGCGAATCATCACAGACAGGCACCTGGAGATAAGCTTGTGAAAGATCCAGTTTGCTGAAACGATGGCCTCCGGACAGAGACGCGAACAGATCCTCAATACGGGGTATTGGATAATGCTCAATGCACAAAGCTGGATTAACAGTAACTTTGAAATCCCCGCAGATTCTGACACCTCCATTCTTCTTGATGACAGGGACAATTGGAGTTGCCCACTCACTGAACTGAACTGGAGAAATCACTCCTTGTTGGAGTAATCGATCAATTTCAGCTTCCACTTTAGGTTTCAATGCGTATGGGACGACGCGTGCCTTACAAAACTTTGGTTGTTGGCCTGGTTTCAATGTCAAGGAGGTTTCAAACCCCTTCAGCGTTCCTAGAGTTTCACTGAAAACTTGAGCATGACCACACAGAACATCTTCAAGTGTCTCACGGGCCTTGTGTCCTGTTCTCATTGTCTTTATTTCACGCCAGTCAAGCTTTATGCTCCTTAGCCATTCACGGCCAAAAAGTGGGGGTGATTTCCCTTTAACAACGTATAGGGGCAGTCTGACTTTCTGTTTATTCATCTTCACCCATACTTTCACCATGCCCTCTGGTAACAGCATTTCCCCTGTGTAGGTTTTCAATACTACATTAGTCTTTCGTAGACGAACATGGGCAAATTTTGCTTTGTACATCTCCATTGAGATCAAGGATACAGCTGCACCGGTGTCTAGCTCCATCTCAATAAGATGACCTTCAATCTTGGGTCTAATCATCATCAAAGACGACCCTGCATTTTCCTGTTTGACTGCCATAACTGGCTCTGTGTCATTGACCACTGCTGACACCATGTGCAATGTCAAATCAGAGTCTGAATCTGATGTAGACTCCTTTTCACTGTCATTAGCATTAGCTCCAACTTTGTGAATTTTTCCTCTTTTTCCTCTTTCAAACTGTTTCCTTGGTTTCATTTTTGTTTCATATTTTTCTTTGGTGTACTTTTGGTCACTCTTTTTATTTCTGCACAAACGGGCAATATGGCCTCTCTTTTTGCAGCTGTGGCACTGCTGCTCTCTGTAATAACAGTCTTTTTCATTATGATTAGTCTTGCCACAACGGAAGCATTTTTCTCCCCCTTGTGGTGGAGAGAAGGACACAGCATGCACTCTCAGAGACGTTTTTAAGTGCTGAGATTCTCTAGCTACAGCTTCCATTGACATTGAAATGTCCACAGCACGCTGAAAAGTTAATGCTTCATCTGTTAATAGTTTTCTCTGGATACTTTCATTGTTCAGGCCACACACAAATCTATCGCGCAAAGCGTCCTGCAAATGAGTGCCAAAATCACAGTGTTCCGACAGCTTCTTCAAAACAGCTACGTACTGTGCAACACTCTCTCCCTCCTCCTGATTTCGTTTGTGGAAGCGGAATCTCTCCGCAATAATAATGGGCTTTGGAGAGAAGTGATCATTCAAAATCTTCACGAGCTCCTCGTACTGTTTACCTCCTGGTTTATCTGGAGCGAGCAAACTGCGTAGCAGTCCATATGTTGTAGCCCCCATTACACTCAAAAATACGGCAACTTTCTTTGCCGCCGGGACATCATTTGCTTCGGCAAAATGTTCAAACCTCTCGACGTACGTCGACCATTGTTCCGCGGACTCGTCAAAGACATCAATATGACCGATGAGCGCCGCCATTCTCGTGGTCTCTCTCCCGTCGTCAACTTCTTCAACGGAGTCGACTTCCGCGACCTCGTCCTCATCTGACGGCATAGGTGGGTTACTTATCTCGTCGCCAATTTGTAATATCCTCTCTATACTGACTGTGAGAATATCTAGCTTGCTGTAGCATCAATATGCTGAACCACTGGGAGAGACGACCGACCACATTCAGGTGTAGTTTCACACTGGTTGTTTATTTCCTGAAGTGTGCACATAACCATTCAATGAGTATAGCGTCACCTACTGGTGTGGTGGGATAACTGCAGGCTATTATGACCAATACATCACAGATAATGAGTGCAATTTCAATTTTGGGTGAACTATCACTTTAAAAACTTGAACTGAAATTAATCTGAACTAGGTTTAATGAAAAAATTTAAGAAGCAAAATGCATTTGCCATAATTCTTGGTCTGTTTGCCTACCTGTTTGCATGTTGAAGTCTGTACCCCATCATCTTTTGCTCTATTGTCACTTCGGGTTCTCCAGCACGATGATCTCATGGGTAGAGCACTGCTGTGGGTCCTTGGCTGTGTAAAATACAGATTGACATAACAAAGAGTATTCAGTCAATTAGAAACAGAGTAAAACATTAATTAATCAAGGACAAAAATATCTTTAGCTGTGTCACAGTATTAAGGATAGAATGATTTTTTTTTATTTTATTTTGCGGCTGATCCTGATTATTATTACTCAAATAACACTATATTTAGAACTAATATCCTAATGAAAATTACTGCCACATATCTTTGACTTTAAAGTTTCTATTATTTTGTCCAACCTATGAAGGGTGAATTGAACTTATTACACCTGTGTGTATAAACTGGATTCACTAATGATGGCTTATTTGCAGGCTATATCATTTTCAGCTGGATGACTAATACTTCATCAACCGAGTATACACTAATATCAGTGATACTTTACTTTTATTAACAGGAGTGAGTATTAGTAACCATGCTAAGAGGCCACAGTCAGTGTAGTGTCTCATCTCCAGTAGTTTCTGTTACTAGCAGAGTTCATGTTGTTTTCTTCTGCAGCAGAGTGCGTTTTCTAAAGCAGTGGTTCTCACACACACACACGCGCGCGCCGCGAGTAGCCGCGAAGCAGCGAGAAGCGGAGCCCTTTGATGTTAACGACTGTGTCACACCGGAGCCACGTCGCTCCGGTTCACAGCAGCAGCGGCGCGGCGAGCGAGCCTGTCAAGCCGGGCAGGAAGTCGCACAAAGAAACAGCGGAAGAATCCGGTTAATTTTCAAAATAAAACACATTCCGAAGCCGGTTTACCGCCCCCCCCCCCCCGTTTGGGAACCACTGTTCTAAAGGAACTTTCACTTATGTTTACACAGTGTTCAAAACAGTGTCTTAAATAACTCAATAAACAGCCCATGAAAAAAATATTTTTTCCAGCAGATATCTTTGTTACAACATGACTGAGCTAATTGGAGTAGTTTCATGTTGTGTCCGACAACGGGAGGGTTTTAACAGCTGACGTCCTGGTGTTAGCTTAGCTGCTGCTGTTAGCTGTCAGCAGCAGCTAAGCTAACGGCTACGATAGCCATGACTAGTTGCAGAGGCGTGCACACAGAAGTGGTGGTGTTTGTTCGGTAATTCGTTTTGTAGATTTAACAAACATCAGATTAGTCAGGGCGGTTTTGGCAGCCCGGAGCCCCCACATTTGGTGCCTACACCGGTGGCTAATGCTACCAGTTAGCCGCTAACGCTACCAGTTAGCCGCTCGCTAGAATGCTACTACGGGGTTGAAAGCCGGATAGCTCATGTGCTAATGGCGATTAGCTTTTCTCTCTTTTCTTTCTAACCCTTTTCTCTGTAACACGTTAATGAAGCCATGTACCGGCTGAAACATCCTCCTCACCGTTGGTTAGAACAAGGAGAATAAGAAAAAAAAACCCTCCATGGTGACATGTCGAGACATGTCCAGGACTTCACGTCCGTTAACGTTACACAGCCCCCCTCCCTCTCACCAGAGCCTGCCTCGTTTGAATCCCTGACACCAACAACGCCACAATAATAACAGAGAAATATCTTACCTGGTATTTTTTGCAGGATTTAAATTCACTCAAGCTCTCGCTAGGACCAGGTTCCAGCCGACTGTTTGTCCATTTATCCGTATCGTAAAAATAATCCACATGACTGGTCATTCTTGAACGACTGAAGTGCGTCGCGGCGGTTCCCGTTTCACAGCAGCAGTAACGGTTATTTTCAAATTTGGCGCCGGAAAGGCGCGCACAGCTGTCATTGGCCAAGAGCCATTATGTCAGTCAGATCAACCAATCATGTTCAAATGCTCACGATGAGACAGCCAATGGATTTTGTTTCATTGTGGTAACATTTTATTTTTTATTTTTATATCTAATAAAAAAAATAATTCCTGACCTGCAATCGGTTCACAGACCATTGCTAAGTAAAACACACCGTTGCTAGGGTCACCGCTCTGATCAGAGGACACAGAGGAGGAGAACTATGCAGGATATTTACTTTAATTGAATTTTTACCTTCAGCTTCGGACTAATTGTGATGTTAGATAAATTACTTAAAGCAGATATCAGTGGCACGGCCGTTTCGGCTAATGCTGTGTTCAAGGCAGGCTTTTGAAACCGTAAGTTACAGCTTCAAGTCACAACTACGACTTGGTAGCGTTCCAGGTAACCCGTAGCTCGTGTTTTTACCGTCCTGTTGTCTGTGAAAGTTCCCTATAACGGCCACTCGTAACTTCCGACCCGTGAACTCGTACCAGATCGAACTGGTATGACTTCACAGGAAGGAAAAACACAAAGTACGAGTTTCCTTGAACGCACCATGAGTTAGCAGCCCCCGCCCTTGTCAGGCATCAATTGGTCCTCGTGCTACGTCACCACATTCACGCGCATCCCTTGGCTGCACACACAGCCCTTCATGCCGTTCTCTCCCCTCATTGGATAACACTTGTATCCCACAAGGAAAATTTTCTCCTCGGGTTACAGCAGAGCAGAGTGACGGAGAGACTCGTGTTTAGGCTGAAATACTTCATGTAAGTGATTGCTGACGGAAAATAGGACTATTTAGGACTTATATTAACAAAAACATTCCACTGATATCTGCTTTAACTTGTTACAGGGGGGGGGGCGTTATAAATATACACATATACTATACTATATACTATATTTTTTAAATGTTTTACACACACATGTATATGTTTTACACACACATATATATATATATATATATATATATATATATATTATATATATATATATATATATATATATATATATATATATATATATATATATATATATATGTGTGTGTGTGTGTGTGTGTATGTTGTATAAAATATAAACATTTAAAAAATATA